>NC_134356.1:324839861-325139861 GCF_048569485.1 Anomaloglossus baeobatrachus | reverse complement strand
TTGTTTGTCACCTTTAGGACACCTTTGAGGGTGTTTTCTAGGTGTTTTTCTGTGTTTGTGATTGCCTGCCATTGTTTCCTATGCAGTTCGAGTTCGGTTCGTCGAACGTTTGACGAACCGAACTCGAACGGGAGGTCCGTTCGGCGAACCAACCTCGAGCCGAACCGCGACCGGTTCGCTCATCTCTACATGACACACGCGATCAGACCAAGGGGCATCTGACACACTAACAAAAAACAACACACCTGGGTCACGATACAATGGAGGTCCCTGCCACTAGGGAGAGGGGTGATGGAACACCTCTTGCACTCACTCAAGCTGACTCCTGAGCTCCCTACCATATCTATACAGGTTCTTTCAACCTGTTGCTGAGCAGGATATCTGGATCCCTCAGCTGGCCCTTAACTCACCCTTTCTAAGAGTAGGGAGACAAGTACACTAAACTTGCCAGTAAACTAATAAACATGGAGGGAAAGGAAAGCCAGATGGCGGGAATAAGCAGAAAGATACAAAACGTCCCTGTAGAAAAGGGACTCTAAAGTAGCAGGTGGATGGGCACAGGACAAAACCTCAGCAGTTCCTTCCATCAGGTATAGCCAAAGTAAAATTGAATCTAACAGCAACAAGGTCTGCAGGGACGTCTCCGGTATTTAACCTAAATGGGCGTGGACACAAAGCAGCAACAACTGACCTGCCCTGCTCAGAGTTGCTGGCAACAGAACCTGAAATTAACTCATGAGATGCCAAAGTTAAATGAGGAGTCAAGATGGAGATGGGAGGCTCCAGTCCTAAGACTGTCACTAGTCTCAAAACAGTAGAGAGACTACCGTGACACCTGTCTGCACAATTGCAAGTAGGAATATTTTTCTCTGAAACACTTCAGTATTTCAAAGACCTTATATAGTATAATCATACAGCAGGAGACCAGTCAATAACCTGCAGCAGTGCTTGGATATGCCAGTGGGTCCAAGCTGGACTAGTCTCATCTACGATTATTGTCCCCATATGGACCCTTAGGGTGGCTTTACATGCTGCGATATCTGGCCCGATATCGCTAGCATGACACCCGCCCCATCGTTTATGCGCGACGGGCATATCGCTGCCTGTCGCGCAGAAAATCGCGCACCTCCGTCACACATACTTACCTGTCCTTCGACGTCGCTGTGACCGGCGAACCGCCTCCTTTCTAAGGGGGTGGTCCGTTTGACGTCACAGTGACGTCACTAAGCGGCCGCCCAATGTAAGCGGAGGGGCGGAGATGAGCGGGATGTAACATCCCGCCCATCTCCTTCCTTCCGCATTGTGGCCAGAGGCAGGTAAGGAGATGATCCTCGTTCCCGCGGCATCACACATAGCGATGTTTGCTGCCGCAGGGACGAGGATCAACTTCACCCCATCGACAGCAGCGATAACTGGCAGCGGACCCCCATGTCAACGAGGAGCGATTTTGGATGTTTTTGAAATGATCCAAAATCGCTCCTAGGATTCACACACTACGACATCGCTACAGCGGCCGGATGTGCGTCACAAAATCCGTGACCCCAACGAGATCGCTGTAGCGAAATCGTAGCGTGTAAAGCCCGCTTAAAAGTGGATTTCCCAAAGAAATGCCAGAGTATTTCAGAGAAACATATAACTTGCTGCAATTGAGCAGCCAGGCTCCGATTCATGCTGCCCACAGTTTAGGCATCATATATCAGATGACATATAATTAATATACTGTAACACAAACCCAACATGTTAATAATTAAAAAATAAACTAAGCAATGCAAGCATTTACCCCTACTTTCAATAGATTCTTCTATTCTCCCCATTAAATATTAAAATCACTTGGTTAATTATTTGGCTTTAACAACTTGCAAAAGTTAATACGAGTACAGCTGCTTAAATTTAAAATTGCAGAATTATAATCAAAACTTTATATAGTAAAAAGCAAAAACTTATAAAGGGAAACATTTATTGTTGTTTTAGCACGCAAAACTTTGATTATTTTTTTTTTTTTTTTATAAATGCATATGCCAAATTAATCAATTTGACCCTATTTGCTCTAAAACTAGAAATGAGTTGTAGTTAACCTTTTGGCTTGAAGTATGACATAAGCGGGCTTTACACGCTGTGACATTGCTAGCATCAGCTAGCAATGTCGAGCGCGATAGCACCCGCCCCCGTTGTACGTGCGATATTGTGTGATCGCTGCCGTAGCGAACATTATCGATATGGCAACGTCACACGCACATAGCTGTGCAGCGACATCTCTATGACCGCCGAACAATACCTTCCTCAAGGGGAGATGCGTTTGGCGTCATAGCGATGTCACTGCGGCGTCACTAAGCGGCCGGCCAGTAGAAGCGGAGGGGCGGAGATGAGCGGGACGTAATATCCCGCCCACTTCCTTCTTTCCGCATTGCCGGTGGATGGAGGTAAGGAGATGTTCGTCCCTCCTGCGGTGTCACACATAGCGATGTGTGCTGCCGCAGGAACGACGAACAACATCGCTTATAAGCAATTAACGATTTTTTGATTCAGGACGATCTCTCCGTGGCGAACAATTTTGGCCACTTTTGCGATCGACTAAGGTCGCTCGTACGTGTCACATGCTACAATGTCGTTAACGTCGCCGGATGTGCGTCACAAACACCGTGACCCCGACGATAATACGTTAACGATATCGTAGCGTGTAAAGCCCGCTATAGTGTCTTCAACATTAATATTAGAACTCCAAGAAAGAGAAGTTATTGAATTATGGAAATCACACAATTGATAGACATTCTAACGATATGCAAATGATAAAAATATGGAAAAAAATATTAAAAAAAAATAAAAATATTAAGTATCATGGATGTGTGCTATTCACAAAAATACACACATAGACAACTTGGCTTGCAACCAATAAGGTTATTATTGGTTGTCTGAGGATACTTCTGGCACAATGCAGTTTGGCACCAAATCAAAAAGATTTGCTGCTGGTAGTTCCATTTGCATGTTCCGACCAATGACATTCTAGAAAAAGTCATGGCCAAAAGTCCTGGTACCCTTGAATTTGTTTCCGAAAGTAAAGTATTTCTTGTAGAATATTATTGCACTTACATGTTTTGTTATACACATGTTTATTTACTTTGTGTGTATTGGAACAACCCCCCAAAAAAGATAAAAAAAACAAACAAAGTAAAAATAATTTCACACAAAACTCCAAAATGGGCCACACAATATTGTTGGCACCCTCAACTTAATATTTGGTTGCAGATCCTTTGGAATAAATAACTGCAATCAATTACTTCCTATAAAGCATCTTACACCTCTCAACTGGAATTTTTGACCAGTCTTCTTTTGAAAACCGTCCTAGGTGCCTCCTATTTGAAGGGTGTCAACATTCATTTTAGGATCTCTCCACAGATGTTCAAAAAGATTTAGATCGGGACTCAATGCTTGCCATTTCAGAACTCTTCAGAGCTTTGTTTCCATCCATTTCTCGGTGCTTCATGAAGTATATTTGGGGTTATTATCATTTTTCTGGAAGATCCATGACCTAAGATGCAAACCCAGCTTTTTGAAAATGGGCACTAAATTGCTACCCAAAATCCCAGATTTCATGATGCCTTGCACACAGTCAAGGCACCCAGTTCTATAGGCAGCAAAACAACCCCAAAAAACATTTTTGAACCTCTACCATATTTGAATGTACAGTAGGTACTGTGTTCTTTTCTTTGTAGTCCTCATTCTTTTTTCAGCAAACAGTCAAATGATGTGAACTATCATGGTCTTATATGTCCACAAGATGCTTTCCCAGAAAGATTTTGACTTACTCCCGTACATTTTGGCTAACTGCAGTCTAGCTTTTTATATCTCTTTGTCAGCAGTAGGGTCCTCCTGGACTTCCTGCCATTAAATTAAATGGAAACAGCATGGAGAAGATACCTGGATGCATATCTGAAACACAGGTCTCTTCTGGGAACAACTCCCCTTTGACATGTAGTCTCATGCCTAATTGCGATAACCAGCTCAGGTGAAGTAGACAGCTGCAGGCTCCCCCATGCCATTTTTCCTAAAAATAATTTAATCTCTTCACGTCCTGTGATCACCTGGTACCTTATATTTTTTGGTTAGTTAACGACCAATGATGTACCAGTACAACATTGCGATCATGGGTGTTTCCTGCACTGTACCCCCATGATTGCCGCTGTGCTACCAGCTGATCTTACAGCTGGGACCTGGTAATCCCTGCCAGATGTGGTGCCCACCTCACTCCAAACAGTTTAACCCCTTGTATGCTGTGATCAATGTGATTGCAGCATTCAGGAGACAGGGAGAGGAATTTCTTGCCTCTCCCTGGCAATTGGGTCCCTGTAATGAGATAACAGGGAGCTGATCACTGCCACGGAAACCCTGGATTATCACCATGATGACCCCGGGTCACCCAGCTACGAGATTGCCTCACAGACCATGCTCGCTGTATGCATGATGTGTGAAGCATGATGTGTGAAGCATAGTGTAAGGGCTGCTGCTGCATCTCTGGCACTAATTATCCACTGCAGTGATCGAGCATTGCAATGGATTATGTCAGATATGTCAGATAATCAGATCACTGAAAGTTAGTGTCCCATAGAGGGACTACCGTAAGTAAAAAAGTAAAAATAAAAGTAAAAAAAAATGTTAAAAGTATTAAAAAAAAATTAGGGAACATAAACAAAAAAAACATTTTTACAATAACTATGTATATTTATGTAAAAATTAAACAAACAAACAAAAAAGAGACATATTTTTTTAAAATAAATAAATAAATAGAAAACATTGCAAAAACTGTCTTTTCATCATATAGCTGACAAGAAAAGTGTAATTAAACGTGATCAAAAAGTTATTTATTAGTGATGAGCGAGTACTAAAAAGCTTGGGTGCTCGAGGCTCGGGCCGAGCATCCCAAGATACTCGTGTACTCGGCCCGAGCACCGAGCCCAATGTTATCCTATGGGAGACCCGAGTATTTTTATGAAATGACCCCCGGCAGCATGTAGAAACCCTAAAAATGTCACAAAAGTCTCAGAAGAGTGCTCAAATGACATGGCAACAGCATGGGGAAGACCCCTTGAAGCATTTATCACTCAAAAGTCACAGCTGTGAACAATTTTGTCCGCGTTTTACGCCATTTTTACGGACTCACCAGAAAACCTTCCAAAATGACACCAAAATGAATTTTCATGGCGGAAATGTTAAGGGCACATACCCAATAGTGAGATAGAGCTGGTGTATGTTACTTTTGGAGATTACATGAAAGATTTTACGTGAAAACATTGTGTGGCACTTCGATGTCCCTGAGAAGAGACGTACATGAAGGCCTCTTGAGTCTAATGTGCCCATTTTGAGGAAGTGGGTCTATTGTAGTATAGCCCTTTAGCAGGGCAGCCAAAAATTGGGAGGCTCCACATTGTCCCTGGATAGAGACGTGCATGAGGGCCTGTAACCCTGAAGTGCCCATTGTAAGGAAGTGGGTCTATTGTAGTATAGCCCTTTGGCAGGGCAGCCAAAAATTGGGAGGCTCCACGTTGTCCCTGGATAGAGACGTGCATGAGGGCCTGTAAACCTGAAGTGTCCATTGTCAGGAAGTGGGTCTATTGTAGTATAGCCCTTTGGCAGGGCAGCCAAAAATTGGGAGGCTCCACATTGTCCCTGGATAGAGACGTGCATGAGGGCCTGTAAACCTGAAGTGTCCATTGTCAGGAAGTGGGTCTATTGTAGTATAGCCCTTAGGCAGGGCAGCCAAAAATTGGGAGGCTCCACATTGTCCCTGGATAGAGACGTGCATGAGGGCCTGTAAACCTGAAGTGTCCATTGTCAGGAAGTGGGTCTATTGTAGTATAGCCCTTAGGCAGGGCAGCCAAAAATTGGGAGGCTCCACATTGTCCCTGGATAGAGACGTGCATGAGGGCCTGTAAACCTGAAGTGTCCATTGTCAGGAAGTGGGTCTATTGTAGTATAGCCCTTAGGCACGGCAGCCAAAAATTGGGAGGCTCCACATTGTCCCTGCATAGAGACGTGCATGAGGGCCTGTAAACCTGAAGTGTCCATTGTCAGGAAGTGGGTCTATTGTAGTATACCCCTTAGGCAGGGCAGCCAAAAATTGGGAGGCTCCACATTGTCCCTGGATAGAGACGTGCATGAGGGCCTCAAAACATTGTTCCCATTGCAAAGGAGTGGGTCTCCTGTCGTTGTAATGTCCATTCTGAAAGAATGGGCGAAAAAATTTACCACTGGGGGTATACCTGAAACAAAGGCCTAACTATTGTAACGGTCATCATGGTGGCACATGAGGAGAAGGAGGAGCAGTCCAGCGATTATCCAAAGTCCAGAAGTGTGTACCCATGGGTGAGTGGAGGTACATGGCAAATTCCCGTTGCAAACTTTAAATTCCGCTCTCATTTGCTGGTGGTGTTGTGAAGTCTGGCCCAATCCAACCCTTGTTCATCTTGATCAGAGTCAGCCTGTCAGCATTTTCAGTTGACAGGCGGGTACGTTTATCTGTAATGATTCCACCTGCGGCACTAAAAACACGCTCTGACAAAACGCTAGCGGCAGGGCAGACCAGGACTTCCAAGGCGTAGAGAGCCAATTCATGCCAAGTGTCCACCTTGGATACCCAATAATTGTAAGGCACAGAGGAATGTCGGAGTGCAGTTGTTCGATCTGCAAGGTACTCCTTGAGCATCTGGGCAAACTTAGGATTTCTTGTGGCACTACCCCGCACCTCAGGGACTGTGGTACGTGAGGGGCTGAGAAAACTGTCCCACATCTTAAAGACTGTTCCCCTACCTCTGGCGGATTGGACTTGTGCCCCTCTCGGCTGTACGCCTTGGTTGTCCACTGATTCCTGACCTATGCCGCTAGCGTTTTGTGAGGGGAATGCTTTGCCTACTTCCGTGACTATGGCCTTCCGGAACTGCTGCATTTTGGCTGACCTCTCCGCCTCGGGAATAAGAGACATAAAGTTCTCCTTGTAGCGTGGGTCTAACAGTGTTACCAACCAGTAATGATTGTTGGCCAAGATGTTCTTAACGCGAGGGTCACGAGACAGGCAGCTTACCATAAAGTCAGCCATGTGCGCCAGACTCTTAACAGCCAGTACTTCAGTATCCTGACCAACACGATGACTGAATATGCTGTCCTCCTCCTCCTCTTCCTCCTCCTCATCTACCCTGTCCTCTGGCCAGCCACACTGAACCGAGGATATGACTGGTGTGCATGTCATATCCTCAATTTGGCCGGAGAGTTGCTCCATGTCTTCATCCTCCTCCTCGTCATAGTCCTCCACTGCACGTTGTGATGAGACGAGGCTGGGCTGTGTGTTATCACCCACACCCACTACTGTTTCTTGCTCCAACTCATCGCGCTCCGCCTGCAATGCATCATGTTTGTTTTTGAGCAGAGACCGTTTTAGAAGGCAGAGAAGCGGTATGGTGACGCTAATAATGGCGTCATCACCACTCACCATCTTGGTGGAGTCCTCAAAGTTTTGAAGGATGGTACATAGGTCGGACATCCATCTCCACTCCTCAGGTGTTATGTGTGGAGTTTGACCCATTTCCCGACGGCTTAGGTGATGCAGGTACTCAACAACTGCCCCCTTCTGCTCACATATCCTGACCAACATGTGCAGAGTTGAATTCCAACGTGTGGGGACATCACACACCAGTCTGTGAGCCGGAAGATGCAAACGGCGCTGAAAGCCGGCAAGGCCGGCTGAAGCAGTAGGTGACTTTCAAAAATGTGCAGACAGGCGGCGAACTTTTACCAGCAGATCAGACAGCTCTGGGTATGACTTTAGAAACCGCTGAACCACGAGGTTGAGCACATGGGCCACGCATGGAACATGTGTCAGCTCGCCTCGCCTCAAAGCCGCCACCAGGTTCCGGCCATTGTCACACACGACCTTTCCTGGCTTTAGGTTCAGAGGTGTGAGCCAGTGATCTGCCTGCTGTTTCAGAGCTGTCCACACCTCTTCTGCATTGTGGGGTTTTCCACCTATGCAGATTAGCTTCAGCACAGCCTGTTGCCGCTTCGCTGAGGCAGTGCTGCAGTGCTTCCAGCTTGGGACTGGTGTGGAGGGTAAAGTGGATGAGGATGCGCAGGGGGAGGAGGAGGCTGAAGAGCATGACATTCCGGAGCTGTAGTGTGTGGGTGAAACCCTGACTGAGGTAGGGCCTGCAAACCTTGGTGTGGGAAGGACGTGTTCCGTCCATCCCTCAGACTGGGTCCCAGCTTCCACAATATTAACCCAGTGTGCCGTCAACGAGATGTAGCGGCCTTGCCCACAAGCACTTGTCCACGTGTCTGTGGTTAGGTGGACTTTAGGTGAAACAGCGTTGTTCAGGGCACGTGTGATGTTTTGTGACACGTGGTTATGCAATGCGGGGACGGAACACCGGGAGAAATAGTGGCGGCTGGGGACCGAGTAACGTGGGACAGCTGCCGCCATCAGGTCGCGGAATGCTTCTGTCTCCACCAGCCTAAAAGGCAACATTTCCAGCGCAAGCAGTCGCGAAATGTTAGCATTTAGAACTGTGGCATGTGGGGCGTTGGCAGTGTATTTGCGCCTGCGTTCAAAGGTTTGCTGAATGGATAACTGAACGCTGCGCTGGGACAAGGACGTGCTTGATGATGTTGTTATTTCTGCATAGGCAACTGCAGGTGCAGGACCGGAGGAGGCTTGTTCGCAGGCAGCATGGACAGGGGATTGGCTCGCATGCACAACAAGCAAAGACGTAGCAGTGACATCAGCAAGCACTGCTCCTCAACTCTGTTGTACTTCCCACAAAGTCGGGTGCTTGGCTGACATGTGCCTGATCATGCTGGTGGTGGTCAGGCTGCTAGTTTTTGTACCCCTGCTGATGCTGGCACGGCAGGTGTCGCAAATGGCCTTTTTAGAATCATCTGGATCCAACTTAAAAAACTGCCAGACTCGGGAAGACCTAACATTTGTACAGGCACCTTGTGTCGTGTTGTTGTTCCGGGGAACGGTTGCCTGACTTCTGCCTGGAGCCACCACCCTGCTTCTTACTGCCTGTTGGGATGCTACGCCTCCCTCCCCCTGTGCACTGCTGTCCTCGCTCTGCATATCCTCCTGCCAGGTTGGGTCAGTTACTGGATCATCCACCACGTCGTCTTCCTCTTCCGCACCCTGCTCCTCCTCCTGACTTCCTGACAATTGTGTCTCATCATCGTCCACCCCTTGTTGAGACACGTTGCCAACTTCGTGAGAACGTGGCTGCTCAAATATTTGGGCATCTGTACATATGATCTCCTCATGACCCACTTCAACATGAGCTGGCGAGAGGCCAGAATGTGCGAATGGAAATGTGAACAGCTCTTCCGAGTGTCCAAGTGTGGGATCAGTAATGTCCGAGGACGTGTACTCAGCCTTGTGGTAGGAAGGAGGATCAGGTTCTGAAATGTGCGGTGCAGTATCATGGCTACTGACACTTGACCGTGTGGAAGACAGAGTGTTTGTGGTGGTGCCAATCTGACTGGAAGCATTATCCGCTATCCAACTAACAACCTGAAACAGCAGAAAAAAAAAAAAAAAGTCTTTAAATTTGCCTTATATTACATCATATCCCATGGCCCAAGAACCACCAACACCAAAGTAAGTTGCACATAGAAAAACTTTAATTGGTTGGGTCAAGCATATAAATATTACATGGGATATAAAAATTGTAACAAGTAAGAAGGTTAAATGACATATAAGAGCGAATAAAGAACCCCATGTGGGGCTGCATGGATCAAATTAGGTGCACACAAAAGAGGTGTACTCCCAGCAGGGCCAGTGTACGTGCCTATATCATAAACAGGTTCACAGCAAATGACAGGGTAACACTTTAGTGAATGACAATAGGCACATTACACAAACACATGGTCCAATGGACAGGGAAGTATTCCCAGCAAAACCAATGTATGTGCCTTTCCAAGTTCACAGTAATGACAGGATAACACTTAGTACATAATCATCGGCACATTACCCAAACACATAGCCCGGTGGACATTCCACCAATTATAGCACTCACATGCAGTCACACAAGGGGAAAAAAGTGCCAATACGTGACTTCCTCAGGGGACCATGGGCAAAAGGAGGGAAATGGTTGCATTTATACACTAGTGTATATTAGATCATTTGCAGCACCTGTCGCAGCTACAGAGCACTAAGGCACGCTGAGCAGGCGTGGGCGGCTACTCCCTGTCCACTGGACCATGTGTTTGTGTAATGTGCCTATTGTCATTCACTAAAGTGTTACCCTGTCATTTGCTGTGAACCTGTTTATGATATAGGCACGTACACTGGCCCTGCTGGGAATATATCCCTGTCCATTGGAATAGATGCCTGGGCAATGTGCCTATGTTCATATACTTGAATGTTACTCTATCACTCACTGTGAACCTGTTTATTGCAATGGCATTTACACTGACCTTGCTGGGAACACATCCCTGTTCATCGGATGATGTGTATGGGTAATATGCTTATTGTCATTTACTAAAGTGTTATTCTGTCACTGACTGTGAATTTATCTTTTGTATAGGCACTTACACTGGCTCTGCTGGGAATATATTCCTGTTCATTTATCTGTAATGTGCCTAGAGTTCTTGATTAGGTGAACCTGCGTTTTGTAAAAGGCAACTACACTGGCCCTGCTGGGAGTACACCTCTTTTGTGTGCGCCTAATTTGATCCATGCAGCCCCACATGGGGTTCTTTATTCGCTCTATGTCATTTAACCTTCTTACTTGTTACAATTTTTATATCCCATGTAATATTTATATGCTTGACCCAACCAATTAAAGTTTTTCTATGTGCAACTTACTTTGGTGTTGGTGGTTCTTGGGCCATGGGATATGATGTAATATAAGGCAAATTTAAAGATTTTTTTTTTTTTTTTTTTCTGCTGTTTCAATATGTTCCTGAAGTTGTTGCCTTTTACCTTATATAAGTCTGCTTTAACTGTCCTGGTTGTCGCTAATAACCAACTAACAACCTGTTGACACTGGTCTTGGTTCAAGAGCGGTGTACTGCTGCGGTCCCCAAGAATTTGGGACAGGACGTGCGAGCGGCTAGATGTGGCCCTTTGTTGTGGCGAAATTAGAGCTTGCCCACGACCTCGGCCTCTGCCTGCACCACCATCACGTCCACTTCCTTGTTCGTTGCCAACGCCCTTGCGCATTTTGCAATGCTGTGCTGACGTGTATTCACTAGACTTGTGCGTTATATCCAAGTTTGTGCAAAACGCACACAAGGGCACCTGTACGCTGCCACCGACAGGCACACACGTGCGGTTTTTAAATGCAAGCACGACTGCACTAAGAACCTAACAGGTTTTTAGGAGCGACAATTACTGAGAAGTCTGACACTATCAGACACTGCTGACTGACGTGTATTATTCACTAGACTTGTGCGTTATATAATAGTTTGTGCAAAACGTGCACCTGTACGCTGCCACCGACAGGCACACACGTGCGGTTTTTAAATGCACGCACGGACGCACTAAGAACCTAACAGGTTTTTAGGAGCGACAATTGCTGAGAAGTCTGACACTATCAGGACTGTTTTAGGCCTGCGCCACACATCCGTGCCTCCGGTACGTGTTTGTCATTTTTTACACGTCCCGGCGGCACGGAGACACTTTAACCAATGCTACCCTATTGTAGCAGGCACACACACGTAAAACCACACGGAACGTGTGTCCGTGTGCGTTTGTACGTGTGTGCGATTTTCAAAGCGCTGACATGTCAGTGATTTCTCCGGCAGCACGGGTGTCACACGGCCCGCACCCGTACCACACGGGTGTAGTGTGGATGCGGTCCCGTGTGACACGCGCCGGAGAAAACACACATGTCATTGAAAAAAAAACAAAACATTTACTCACCTTCTCCAGCCCTCCTGTCTCTGCCGCTGCTGCCTCTTGCTGCCGACCGCCGCTCATTATTCTCATTGAATATTCACTTCACTGCCTGGCAGCAGCAGCAGCAGGGAGACGGGAGGGCTGGAGACCGAGGATCAGCACCACGGACAGGAGCGTGGACATCAGGAAGGACCAGGTGAGTATAATAATTACCGATTCTACGTGTGCTATCGCGGATAGCACACGTAGAACACACGTGTCACGCACGTACCAGAGACACGTACTTACCTGCACGCAACACGCAGGGAAAATACGTGTCTCTCGGCACGTGCGTGAATTTCACGTGAGTGTGGCAGAGGCCTTAGACTGTGTACACCAGCCCCAGATATGATGAAGGCTGGTATACGGTCACTACTAGGAATAACTATATACCCTGGCTGCCTGCCTGCCTGTATACTGCTACAATAGTCCTGACAAGGACTCTTCTGGTCACTAGCCTGTATTCTGACCTGGCTATACCCTGCCTGTATACAGCAACAATAGTCCTGAGAAGGACTCTGCTACTGTACTCCGACCTGGCTATACCCTGCCTGCCTGTATACAACTATAATAGTCCTGAGAAGGACTTCTGGTCACACTGTTTGCAGCCCTGCTACGGAAATAACTATAAAGGGCCGCAAACCTTTCCCTGAAGCAGCAACACTCTCCCTGCACTGACTGTCTGGATGGCTGTGTGCAGAGCACAGCGCGCCCGCCGGTATAAAGGCTCGGTCACGCTGTGCAGGCCGGCCAATCACTGCAATTCCACAACTAACAGGGCTGTGGCATTGCAGTGGTCTGCCAGCCAATCCCTGCATGAGGGCTGGCTCTCAAAAGAGCGCCAACATGCAGGGATGAAGACCACGAGTACAGCACAAGTATCGCGAGATTACTCGGTCCCCGCCGAGTAGCCCAAGTACAGTGATACTCGTGCGAGTACCGAGTAGTAACAAGCATACTCGCTCATCACTATTATTTATAAATAAAAATGGTACTGATGAAAATGTTCTCCTCTCCTGCAACAAACAAGCCACCACACAGCTCTGTCACCGGAAAAATAGAAAAGTTATAGCTCTCAGAATACAGCAATGCAAAAAACATTTTTTTCCTATGATATAGTTTTTATGGTGTCAAAGAGGCAAAACATAAAAAAACTATATAAATGTGGTATCGCTGTAATCGTACTGACCTGAAAAATAAAACTATCTTATCACTTTTATAGCACAGTGAACACACAGCGTAAAAAAAAGAGTTGCTTTTTCTTTTTGATTCTGTCTAACAAAAAGCAGAGTAGAAAGCGATCACAAATTATTATGTGGCCAAAAATTGTACCAATAAAAACGCAAACTGATCCTGCAAAAAACAAGGCCTCATATGACTCTGTCGGTAGAAAAACAAAAAAAACTATAGGCTTCAAAATCCGGTGATGCAAAAAACCCTTTATTAGGCCTGAAACACATCCGTGAAACATGTGCGTGTTTGGTCCGTTTCCGTATATACCGGAGACACGTCCAAACGTGCACCAATGTTATTTAATGTTTGAGGACACATGTGCGTTTTTCATTAAGGTCCGTGTGCGTGCTACGTTTGTGTCTCCGTTTTGCACGGAAGCATATCCGTTTTCAGCACGCAACACGCAGCATGGACCCAATGAAAGTCAAATGGTCTGTGCGCACGTCCGAGTTACACGGACGCATCTCTGTTTGCTCCCTGTATATTTTGTGCTTTCTGCATGTGATGTCGGTCTTTTTTCTTTTTCTGTTTCGTTCTCTCCATCAGTCCGTCAGTCGGTCGGTCTCTCTCTATGTCTGTCGGTCGGTCTCTCTGTCTTATCTGTCCCTCTCGCTGTCTATCGGTCAGTTCCCCCCCCTCTCTCATACTTACCGTTCCCCGATCTCCGGCGCGGCGCTGCATGGCTGTTCTCTAAACTCCGGCGGCTTTTCCTCTTTTGAAAAAGCCGGCTGCTCATTAATCAATCTCGTATTCCCTGCTTTCCCCGCCCACCGGCTCCTATGATTGGTTGCAGTGAGACACGCCCACACGCTGAGTGACAGGTGTCTCACTGCACCCAATCACAGCAGCCGGTGGGCGTGTCATTATGGAGTATAGAAATAAATAAATAAATAATTTAAAAAAACGGCGTGCGGTCCCCCCAAATTCAATACCAGCCAGATAAAGCCATACAGCTGAAGGCTGGTATTCTCAGGATGGGGAGCTCCACGTTATGGGGAGCCCCCCAGCCTAACAATATCAGTCAGCAGCCGCCCAGAATGGCCGCATACATTAGATGCGACAGTTCTGGAACAGTACCCGGCTCTTCCCGATTTGCCCTGGTGCGTTGGCAAATCGGGGTAATAAGGAGTTATTGGCAGCCCATAGCTGCCACTAAATCCTAGATTAATCATGTCAGGCGTCTCCCTGAGATACCTTCCATGATTGATCTGTAAATTACAGTAAATAAACACACACAACTGAAAAATCCTTTATTAGAAATAACAAACACAAACACATTCCCTGGTTCACCAATTTGATCAGCCCCAAAAAGCCCTCCATGTCCGGCGTACTCCAAGATGGTCCAGCATCGCTTACAGCTCTGCTGCATGAAGGTGACCGGAGCAGCAGAAGAAACCGCCTCTCCTGTCACCTCCACGCAGCTAATGTAGGGAATAGCGCAGTCAGCTGTGCTGTCACTGAGGTTACCTGGATCCAGCGGTGGATGCAGCGGTGGTCGCGGGTAACCTCAGTGACAGCTCAGCTGATCGTGCTACTCACCGCCGCTCCGGTCAGCTCCACGCAGCAACTGAGGTGAGTAGCGCGATCAGCTGAGCTCTCACTGAGGTTACCCGCGGCCACCGGGTGTGTGTGTTTATTTACTGAAATGTACAGATCAATCATGGAAGGTATCTCGGGGAGACGCCTGACATGATTAATCTAGGATTTAGTGGCAGCTATGGGCTGCCAATAACTCCTTATTACCCCAATTTGCCAACACACCAGGGCAAATCGGGAAGAGCCGGGTACTGTCCCAGAACAGTCGCATCTAATGTATGCGGCCATTCTGGGCGGCTGCTGACTGATATTGTTAGGCTGGGGGGCTCCCCATAACGTGGGGCTCCCCATCCTGAGAATACCAGCCTTCAGCCGTATGGCTTTATCTGGCTGGTATTAAATTTGGGGGGAACCGCACGCCGTTTTTTTAAATTATTTATTTATTTCTATACTCCATAGTGACACGCCCACCGGCTGCTGTGATTGGGTGCAGTGAGACACCTGTCACTCAGCGTGGGGGCGTGTCTCACTGCAACCAATCATAGGCGCCGGTGGGCGGGGAAAGCAGGGAATACGAGATTGTTTAATGAGCGGCCGGCTTTTTCAACTTAGAAAAAGCCGCCGGAGCAGTGTGAACGCCGTGCAGCGCCGGTGATCGGGGATCGGTGAGTATGAGAGAGGGGGGGACACTTCAGTCACTCGGGGGATTAGCAGTCACCGGTGAATCCTTCACAGGTGACCGCTAATCAGTACACGGCACACAGACAGAGCCGCGGCATGACAATGAAGTCGGGTGAAGTTCACCCGAGTTCATTCTCATCGCGCTACTTTGTCTGCTGTCTGCCGACATGTAGTAAACCGACATTTTGCATCACACATGGACATTCCACACGGACAACACAAACACATGTCAGTTAAGTTTCACACGCACACACGGACATTTCACACGCACATACGGCTAGCATACGGGATACATACGCAGGCCACACATACCATAAAAACGGACTTAAAAAACGGAAAACGGACTCGAAAAATGGCCCGTTTTACACGGACATGGTTTTCACGGATGTGTGTTTTAGGCCTTACCTTAATGCAAGATACCTAGCCTCTGCAGATAAGCAAATGTATTTGAGTGGAACCGAAGTCTACTTAAATTTTACAAAAATTTACATTCACGAAAATGTGGATTTTTTTGTGATTTGCTTACATGCAAACTCAGCAGCAAAATGGTTGCCACTTCAAGATTTGCAGTGCTGTCTAGATGATAAAGAATACATAATCTGCATCAATCAAGGAAAGAGCATGCAATTTCAGAAATAAAAAAGGCTGCAGACAAAGACCTGCAACACCCATGAAACAATTCTCACAAAGTTGGAAGCATACAATTGTCAAGAATGTCTTGGTATGTTGAATCAATAATATTTACCTTTAATTGAAATATTGTCCGGAAGGCAATAAAGCAGGTCATGGTCTCCTTGCATTCGCAAGCCTAGACTCGTTTATCAGAACCCAGACACAAAATCATGATAAGACATTTAGATAAAAACACTTTCAACTGTTTCAATGAGGGTGTGCTTTATACCACTATATTTGACTTGCTATTGTGCTTTGTAAAGTAGGACTTGCCTTGCATGCAGTCTTTGGCCATAGAAACCTTTCCTGATACCCAGTTTCTGAGCTGGCTTAAATGCCATAGGTGGTTTGGAACTCTGTATTTATTGATTAGGTAGAGCATTGATGACTTATATGCACTATGCACCTAAACACTTGGTGACCACACTTTGAAACCTTACATAGTTTTACACTTAAAGGGAACCTGTCACCAGATTTGGTGACTATAAGTTGTGGCCACCACCAGTGGGCTCTTATATATACAGCATTCTAACATGCTGTATATAAGAGCCTAGGCCGCTGTGTAGAGCATAACAATTACTTTAAAATACTTGCTTAAATAGTCAGTGCAGTGCAGATGTGTCAGATGGGTGTCTCCGTTCTCTGGGTGTGACGCCTCCTCTCTCGGCCATCTTTGTCCTCCTTCTGAAGTTTAGGTGCAGATGCATCCTACGTCATGCACACAGGAGAGCATTGAGGTCCTGCGCAGGGACACTTTGATCTGCCCTGAGCAGAGCAGATCAAAGTATTATAGTGGACCTCAATGCCCTCCTGTGTGCATGACGTAGTATTAGAAAGTCATTTTTACGCTCTACACAGTGGCCTGGGCTTTTATATACAGTATTTTAGAATGCTGTATATAAGATCCCAGTGGTGGTGGCCGCAGCGTATGGTCACCAAATCTGGTGACAGGTTTCCTTTAATGTCTAAGCTGTAGAGGTTCCTCTACACTTCTACTTATAAATATAATACTCAGAGTTGATCACTGAATAAATTGGAGTATAGAAATTGAATGAGCTGATATGTTATAGCAGTGGCATCCTATTACAGTACCGAGATTAAATTTAGTAAGATGTTAAGAATGATTAATTCTTTCACAAATGATCTAAATGCAGACTATGGCTAGCTGCTTGATTTTATAAACCTGTGGCAATGAGACTAAATGAACCACCTGAATTCATTTAAGAGATCTGTTCCAAATCTTTTGTCCATACATTGTATATTTCAGCAGCATTACACTACTAATAGAGCGACTAAACTGTATGATCCACAGTCAGCTTGGGCTTTGAGGTCCACGTTCAGACTGTGAAATATGCCTTTTTGAACCTTGCCTTACGGCTCACAAAAGCAGATATGGCATCCATAAACCAATCCAGCAAAATCTGAGCTCCCATCTCCTCCCCATCTCCCCCAAACTACGTCTAAACAGCAGTTAGCATCCACATGTAAATCAATGATCTTGAAAGAAGAATCCTCTTAATTTATTAGTGCATATCTCTAAAAGCACAAGCTGGGCATATGTGTGGTGCCCCAGCGGTCTGGTTGCCACAGTAGTGTTGTCCCACAAAGGTCAATAGTAAGCCTGGAAGCAAGAGGGGGAGTCTCTTGGCCAGTAATTACCTACAAACAATGCAGTTTCTACTCAGATCAGCAGGGGGAGCTCTGACCTGGGGGAGGAGTTAGTGAGGTAGTGAGGAGAACCGGTTAGAACCAGCCAGGTCTGGTCGGAGTGAGTTTTTTAAGTCAGAGAGAAAAGTGACAGTTGACAGTTGACAGGAGTCCAGTCTAGTCAGAAGTTGAAAGCAGACGGCTGAGGAGAGAGGAGCTTGAGTGAGGAACTGGAGTAGTGCGGAAATGTGAGCTGGGGTTTGGGGCTAAGATAGCTCAGCCCAGAAAAGCAAGGTCTGTAGAGAGGCACAGGAGGAAGCTTCTGTGGAGAGCAGAGCTGAACCGTCTCGCCTCAGAAGAAAATGCTAAAAATCGGACATCAGAGTCATGGTTGCCAGGGTGTTTGAGTCCCGGTAACCGAATCCGAAGGGCAGGAGGACTGCAGGTCTCCTGGCCCCAAAAGAACCAGAAGGTACAGCCGCACTTTAGGGGCCCAGTGTTGTCTCCAGCAGAGTGGCATTAGTAAAGGCCTGAGCAGCCTACCATATGGGAACGGGAAGTACCACAAGTCCCAGGAGAGAGGGCCTCCGTCGAACCAACGCAGCGGGGTCCTGTAGAAGAGAAGAAAGCATAGGGAGAAGGCCTCAATACTCACCTGGCCAGGGAGATACCCCCCAACTGCTTCCAGGCCAACCGGATCGCTACCACCATCTGTACCGGTCTCCCAGGACTTCACCGGATGTTTCAGAGTAAAAGGAAGGAGGTAAAGAAACTGCTGTGTTGGTCTGTTATTATCCGTATCCCGGCCCCGCACCCTGAAGTCCACCAGTCTCCCAAAATAGACTTTGATACTGTGCCCCGGGGTCTCGCTCTACCTGTGGGAAGTAAGAGATCACCTCAGGTGCGTCATCACCATCTGCCCCGGGGAACCTGAAGCGCAGCCGCGGCCTCATAGCCACAAAATACCACAGGTGGCATCACGAATTTTACTAAACATTAACTACAACTCCCATCACCATCTCCCCCTTCATTATTTAAAGACACCGCCGTGGTCATGGAGCCGGACCCCCGCTACCGCGGACATCCCCGGACTAGTCCGGTCCGGTTCCGAGTATCTTCAAGGCCCTGGGGCGGGCATGTCATATGTATTGTGAACTAGGGTGATATACTTAAAACTTTCACTCTGCAAAATATGTAATTTGCAAATAGTGGTCACTGGAGTTTTTCTTTTTGTTACTCTGACATTTAGGGCTCGTGCGCACGTTGCGTAATTGCATGAATTTACGCTGCGTATTACACTGCAGTGCAAATGCATGTGTCGTGCGTCGACTGCACAATCTATGAAGATTGTGCATGATACGTGCGCACGATGCTTTTATGAACGCAGCGATTTGGGTGCTAAAATTTTGACCCAATTCTGTGCATACATAAAATGAGCATGTCAATTATTTGTGCGTTCGGGATGCAGCTCCCATTCTGTCTAAGGTGGGGGCAGCAGCCATAGTGCATGAAATAGGCTTTTTTTTTTAACAAAAAAACTGCATCCATTATGCAGTGTAGCTGCAGCGATTTGAAGCGCACATGTGCTGTCAAATCGCTGCAGAATATTCAGCAGTTACGTGCGCATGAGCCCTAAAGTGGCTGATGTACTTGAAATTTTAACTCTGCAACATCGACTCTATTCTTTTTTCCAGGAAAGATCTCGTGGGATCAAAATGGTCTCTCACTTATATGTAGAAGAATTTAAGGGCATGTGTAATTTGAAAATTTAGGTCATTTTTTTTTCTATTATTCTTGTATTTAAGTGACTCTGCAAATGACACATACTGTACAAACTATTTCAGCAATGCTCCTCTCTAACGTCAAATAGCGCACCTTGCTTCTAAAACCTGCCATGTGGTCCAAAAGTAATTTCCAGTGACATGTAGGGTATCAACACATTTGAGTCCATTTTCACTTATTACCACAACTAAAAACGAAAAATGTGCAGCTAACAAAAAACTTTATTTTTACCGCTACCATTTTATATTTTTGTGGTCCAATGAATGATATCCAATATATAAACTACGGCACTCAAACGTTTGTTAGAACAAATTAATCTTTATGTATGCTTGTGCTTTAGGCCAACGTCACCTTTCAGTCTATTTGACCTTGTTCACGGCCTACAAGGATCATTAAATAAGCATATAAGTACTTGATTGAAATACATACTGTATATTTAACAGAAATATTTTTACATCGTAGCACAAAACAAACAAATACCCAGAACTGTTAAATTCACAGAAAAAAAAAAAAAAATATCCACAAATAAATCACAGAAACACACCATACATAATATATAATATCTCAAAGGCAAAAACGAGTTGCAGAAAAATGTCCCAAAAATGTTTTGCTCCCAAAATGTTTTTTATGTGTACATATGTTGAACATTAATAAGTCAATATTACCAAAAACCAAAAGTCCTTTTCAATACTAAATATTGTCCTTTCTAGTTGTAACACTGCGGTTACCTGAAGTCACTGTAGGGATAGCTGCTGCTGCAACCTAAAAGCAAAATTTATCTTCAGGGCTAATTACTGCACTTTACTCTAGTAAAATCATTGTTACCCATATTAAGTGTATGGATAGCTGCTGGAGGAGGGACAGTTTTTTATTACAGCAGGCACATAGGCAGGGTTTATTGCCTTACAATCCTTATAGTCATCCTGATGCTGCAAGCTAAAACCAAAAATTCTTTTCAGGGCTAAATACTGGCCTTCTTGGAGAAAAATCACTGTTACCTCTATTCACAATATAAATAGCTGCTAGAAGAGGGATAGTCAGGGATTAGAGCAGACCTATAGGCAGGGTTTATTGCGTTACAGTCCTTCTATACTTCTACTGCTGCTGCAACCTAAAACCAAAAGTATTTTTCAGGGCTAACTACTAACTACTTGTTTGGTATAGAAATAATGTAACCAAATTGGCGGTATGGTGACTTCACTAAACAAATGTCCAGGTCCGAATCTAAGTGGATTTTTTTCTCTAGATTCATTGGCCCCTAGGGGGCCTCAATTCAGAAATAGAACTGTACACTTTTTAATTCACCATTATGGGCTATATGTATCTATTTTCTTTTATATATTTTATATATATATATATATATATATATATATATATATATATATACACATATACAGTACAGACCAAAAGTTTGGACACACCTTCTCATCTCTAGAACAACTGTTAGGAGGAGACTTTGTGCAGCAGGCCTTCATGGTAAAATAGCTGCTAGGAAACCACTGCTAAGGACAGGCAACAAGCAGAAGAGACTTGTTTGGACTAAAGAACACAAGCAATGGACATTAGACCAGTGGAAATCTGTGGTTTGGTCTGATAAGTCCAAATGTGAGATCTTTGGATCCAACCATCGTGTCTTTGTAGAAAAGGTGAATGGATGGACTCTACATGGCTGGTTCCCACCGTGAAGCATGGACGAGGAGGTATGATGGTGTGGGGTTGCTTTGCTGGTTACACTGTTGGGGATTTATTCAAAATTGAAGGCACACAGAACCAGTATGCCTACCACAGCATCTTACAGCGGTGTGCTATTCCATCCGGTTTGCGTTTAGTTGGACCATCATTTATTTTTCAACAGTACAATGACCCCAAACACACCTCCAGGCTGTGTAAGGGCTATTTGACCAAGAAGAAGAGTGATGAGGTTCTACGCTAAATGACCTGGTCTCCATAGTCACCAGACCTGAACCCAATCAAGATGGTTTGGGGTGAGCTGGACCGCAGAGTGAAGGCAAAAGGGCCAACAAGTGCTAAGCATCTCTAGGAACTCCTTCTAGACTGTTGGAAGACCATTTCCGGTGACTACCTCCAAGAGTGTGCAAAGTAGTAATAGCAAACGGTGGCTAATTTGAAGAACCTAAAATATAAGACATATTTTCAGTTGTTTCACACTTTTTTAAGTATTTCATTCCACATGTTTTAATTCATAGTTTTGATGCCTTCAATGTGAATCTACAATTTTCAGAGTCCTGAAAATAAAGAAAACTCTTTGAATGAGAAGGTGTGTCCAAACTTTTGGTCTGTACTGTATATGTATACATACATTTACAATATACGTTAATATACATTTTTTTATACATTTTTAATATATATTTTAATATATTTTCAAAAAGTATTCATTTTATAGGTCTATGTGTCTAAAGGCTACTTTACACACTGCGATATCGGTCCCGATATCGCTAGTGTGGGCACCCGCCCCCATCTGTTGCGCGACACGGGCAAATCGCTGCCCGTGCCGCACAACATCGCCCAGAGCCGTCACACATACTTACCTGTCCGGCGACGTCGCTGTGACCGGCGAACCGCCTCCTTTCTAAGGGGGCGGTCCGTGCGGCGTCACAGCGACGTCACTGAAGCATCACTGAACCGCCGCCCAATAGTAGCGGAGGGGCGGAGATGAGCGGGACGTAACATCCCGCCCACCTCCTTCCTTCTGCATAGCAGCCGGGAGGCAGGTAAGGGGAGCTTCCTCGTTCCTGCAGCGTCACACGCAGCGATGTGTGCTGCCGCAGGAACGAGGAACAACTTCGTTATTGCTGCAGTAACGATTTTTAAGAATGGACCCCCATGTCACCGATGAGCGATTTTGCACGTTTTTGCAACAATGCAAAATCGCTTATCGGTGTCACACGCAGCAACATCGCTAATGCGGCCGGATGTGCGTCACCAATTCCGTGACCCCAACGACTCCGCATTAGCGATGTCGCAGCGTGTAAAGCCCCCTTTAGTCTCTATTTCTTCAACTTCCATATCCACACACATCTGCAGTTAGTCTGCACCTACTATTTATACTATTTATACATTTATACATTTGCAGTAAGATCTTGTTAAATGCTTCCAATTTTCAACATTATATAATCGAAATGTCCAATATATCCAAAATATGTAAAATATTTGAAACATTTCATATGTTCTCTCACATATATTTTTATACATTTTTATATATTTTTTACATTGTTGAAAATTTGTTGGAAGAGCTGCTATGCTTTTATTTCGGGGATCCTAAATTTAGTACACACCCCTTCTTTATATGTATCTATGTATTCTCTATACATTTTTATAATTATTATTTTGATAATAATTTTAACCCTTACACTTCCCTTTATTTTACTCTCCTTTTTTGTGTCTGTGCTTATATGATATGCATATTAATGCTGATATGCATATTTATATTTGTATTTATACCCATATATTTATACAATATCTAGGGATGCCAATATTCTTACACCTATACTAGTATTCTACGTATCCCTATTTAAACATGCATTATACACATTTGAGATGGCGCACAGCAACAGGGCAGTCACGATTAACAACATTATAATCTCCTTGCTTTTATTTACATATTATCCCTTATTGGCAGGCTTATCTGTGGCAAATAGTATAAAAACCCAGCGTGGCTCAAGCAGGGACTGATGAAGAAGGCATCTTTCGTCTTCAAAACGTGTCATTATCCACAGTGGAACGAGTACTGTATCAACGTAGGCTGAAAAATCACTCTGCCAGGAAGAAGCCATTACTCCTAAAGAAAAATAAAATGCCAGATTAATGTTTGTAAATGCACACAGCACCAAAGAGCTTAACATTTGGAGACGTCCTGTGGGCTGAGAAACTAAAGTTGATCTGTTTGGCCATAATGACCATTGTTACCTTTGGAGGAAAAATGGCAAAGCTTTGAAGCCTAAGAACAGCAACCCAACTGTGAAAAATGGGGGTGGTAGCATTATATTGTGGTGTTGTTTTGCTGCAGGAGGGACTGCTGCACTTAACAATATAGATAGCATCATGAAGAAAGAAGATTATGTGGCAATACTGAAGCAACATCTCAAGACATCATTAAATGGGTCTTCAAAATGGACTATGACCATTCTGACAAACTGGTTACATCAGCTTTATCAGAAGAAAGGACAGTAATTAGCCCTGAAAAGGACTTTTGGCTTTAAGTTTCAACAGCAGTATAACTATAGAAAGACTGTTTGCAATAAACCCTGCCTATATGCCTGTTTTACTCTGAGCTATCCTATCTAGATCAACTCTCCCTGAACTTAAGTGTGCCAAGCATCATGCACCCAGTTTCTTATATAAGACCTGTTGACTTGATGCAGCAGACCAATCACAGTAATGCTAGTAGCTAACATGGCTACGCCATTACCGTGTATGGCAGGCAATCTCCACATGGTGAGTGGCTATGAAAAAGCCGATAAACATGCAGGATGGTGACTTAAGCATAGTTCTTGAGCACCCACGACACTCACATGAGTACCAAGCTTGCCTGAGCACCCCGATGCTCAATCGTGTATTGAGAAGTGGTGAACACACTCGCACATCACTACTCTAAGAGTCAAATAGTATTCTTTCCCTTACAAGTGTCACAGTGTGGCTAAGCAGTAATGTACATCCACATGTTGGGTTTTGCTCCATTTAGCAGAAATTGTGTAAATTTGGGTGCCATTTTTAACCCATTTTCCTTTGTGAAAATGTAAAATCTGAGGCTAAAACTAAATTTTTGTGGTAAAATGTATTTGTTTTTTCTTCATAGCTCAAAGGTAGAAAATTCTGTGAGAAGACTGTGCTGTAAATATGATCACTGCACCCCCTAGATGAATTCAAGGAGTGATGTAGTTTGCAGAGTTGAGCGATGTTCGCCAATTTCAAATTCGAGTCATTTTGGACGGTGTTCCAGTTGTTCGACGAACTCAAACGATTTGCTTCAAGTTCGGCAGTTCAAGTTACGCTCGATAACGGTTCGATCACCAAAAGTGTGGCTTTTCACAGTAAGGCTATGTGCGCACGTTGCATATCTGCATGCGTCCTGCGTTCCCAACACAATCCCTCTCTCTTTCCTACTCACCGATCACGAGCACGGTGCTGCACGGCTGTCACAAAGCTCCGGTGGCTTTCCTCTTTTGAAAATGGCTGCCACTTCATTATTCAATCTGGTATTCCCTGCGTTTCCCACTCACCAGCGCTCATGATTGGTTGCAGTCAGACACACCCCCACGATGAGTGACAGCTGTCTCACTGCAAGCAATCACAGCCGCCGGCGGGCGGGTCTATATCGTGCAGTAAAAAAAAATAAACAAATTAAAAAAAAAACCTGCGGTTCCCCCCAATTTTGATACCAGCCAGGATAAAGCCAGACGGATGGAGGCTGGTATTGTCAGGATGGGGAGAGCCACATTATGGGGAGCCCACCACCCTAACAATATCAGCAGGCAGCCGTCCGGAATTGCCACATCCATTAGATGCGAGAGTCCCGGAACTCTACCCAGCTCATCCCGAATTGCCCTGGTGGGGTGGCAATCGGAGTAATAAGGGGTTAATCATGCCAGGCATCTCCCCGAAATACCTTCCATGATTAACCTGTAAGTGAAAGTAGATAAACACACACAACAAAAAATCCTTTATTTGGAATAAAAGTAAAAAAAACACCCTCTTTCAGCATTTTATTAAAATCCCCAAATACCCCTCCAGGTCCGACGTAATCCACAGAGGTCCCACGATGCATCCAGCTCTGCTACATGAAGCTGACAGGAGCACCGTAGAAAACGCGCGCTCTGTGTCAGATCCATGGAGCAACTGACGTGAGCCGCGCTGTCAGCGGGGACATCACTGAGGTAATGCCTGCGTGTGCAGTGATGATGGGGGTTGTAGTGCCTGCGTGTGTGCGAGGATGATGCATGCGGTAGTGCCTGCATGTGCGGTGATGATGGAGGTTGTATTGCCTGCGTGTGTGCAAGGAAGATGGGGGTTGTAATGCCTGCGTGTGTGCGAGGATGACAGGGGTTGTAGTGCCTGTGTGTGTGCGAGGATGATGTGGGTTGTAATGCCTGCATGTACGAGGATGATGGGGGTTGTAGTGCCTGCATGTGTGCGAGGATGAAAGGGGTTGTAGTGCCTGCATGTTTGCCAGGTTGATGGGTGTTGTAATGCCTGCGTGTGTGCGAGGATGATAGGGCTTGTAGTGCCTGCGTGTGTGCGAGGATGATGGGTGTTGTAATGCCTTCGTGTGTGCGAGGATGAAAGGGGTTATAGTGCCTGCGTGTGTGCGAGGATGATGCATGCGGTAGTGCCTGCGTGTGTGCGAGGATGAGTTTGGTAGTGCCGGTGTTTGCCCTCCCATCCATCCATCCATCCATCCCTCCATCCCTCCCTCCATCCATTCATCCCTCATTCCCTCTCTCCATCTCTCTATCCATCTCTCCATCCATTCATCCCTCCCTTCATCCCTCCCTTCATCCCTCCCTCCATCTCTCCATCCATTCTTCCCTCCCTTCAACCCTCCCTTCTTCCCTCCCTCCATCACTCCATCCATCCCTCTATCCCTCCATCCATCGATCCAGCCATCCTTGTAGTTGAATAATCTACTTCTGGATTCTCTACTAATCTAATCAAAGCTTCCTATACTTTTCATTACAGACAGTGGCTCTATGCGTAGAGCTACTGCCTAAGAAGAATTAGTTCACGAGGTCGAGTCCCGGCCATCCCGGTAAAGAATTGAATTAATTTTAAATTATACAGTGCCTACAAGTAGTATTCAACCCCCTGCAGATTTAGCAGGTTTACACTTTCGGAATTAACTTGGCATTATGACATTTGGACTGTAGATCAGCCTGGAAGTGTGAAATGCACTGCAGCAAAAAAGAATGTTATTTCTTTATTTATTTTTTTTTTAAATTGTGAAAAGTTTATTCAGAGGGTCACTTATTATTCAACCCCTCAAACCACCAGAATTCTGTTTGGTTCCCCTAAAGTATTAAGAAGTATTTCAGGCACAAAGAACAATGAGCTTCACATGTTTGGATTAATTATCTCTTTTTCTAGCCTTTTCTGACTAATTGAAACCCTCCCCAAACTTGTGAACAGCACTCATACTTGGTCAACATGGGAAAGACAAAGGAGCATTCCAAGGCCATCAGAGACAAGATCGTGGAGGGTCACAAGGCTGGCAAGGGGTACAAAACCCTTTCCAAGGAGTTGGGCCTACCTGTCTCCACTGTTGGGAGCATCATCCGGAAGTGGAAGGCTTATGGAACTACTGTTAGCCTTCCACGTCCTGAACAGCCATTGAAAGTTTCCACCCGTGCCGAGGCCAGGCTTGTCCGAAGAGTCAAGGCTAACCCAAGGACAACAAGGAAGGAGCTCCGGGAAGATCTCATGGCAGTGGGGACATTGGTTTCAGTCAATACCATAAGTAACGTACTCCACCGCAATGGTCTCCATTCCAGACGAGCCCGTAAGGTACCTTTACTTTCAAAGCGTCATGTCAAGGCTCGTCTACAGTTTGCTCATGATCACTTGGAGGACTCTGAGACAGACCGGTTCAAGGTTCTCTGGTCTGATGAGACCAAGATCGAGATCTTTGGTGCCAACCACACACATGACGTTTGGAGACTGGATGGCACTGCATACGACCCCAAGAATACCATCCCTACAGTCAAGCATGGTGGTGGCAGCATCATGCTGTGGGGCTGTTTCTCAGCCAAGGGGCCTGGCCATCTGGTCCGCATCCATGGGAAGATGGATAGCTCGGCCTACCTGGAGATTTTGGCCAAGAACCTCCGCTCCTCCATCAATGATCTTAAGATGGGTCATCATTTCATCTTCCAACAAGACAACGACCCAAAGCACACAGCCAAGAAAACCAAGGCCTGGTTCAATAGGGAAAAAATCAAGGTGTTGCAGTGGCCTAGTCAGTCTCCTGACCTTAACCCAATTGAAAACTTGTGGAAGGAGCTCAAGATTAAAGTCCACATGAGACACCCAAAGAACCTAGATAACTTGGAGAAGATCTGCATGGAGGACTGGGCCAAGATAACTCCAGAGACCTGTGCCGGCCTGATCAGGTCTTATAAAAGACGATTATTAGCTGTAATTGCAAACAAGGGTTATTCCACAAAATATTAAACCTAGGGGTTGAATTATAATTGACCCACACTTTTATGTTGAAAATTTATTAAAATTTAACTGAGCAACATAACTTGTTGGTTTGTAAGATTTATGCATCTGTTAATAAATCCTGCTCTTGTTTGAAGTTTGCAGGCTCTAACTTATTTGCATCTTATCAAACCTGCTAAATCTGCAGGGGGTTGAATACTACTTGTAGGCACTGTAATTATTATTTATTTAGAATTATAATTTAATTTAATTATGCACTGAGGGGAGGAGCCGGACATCAGCTGTGAGCCGCGGGACACACCTCTAAAATCAGAGCAGTTCACGGAATGAGGCTGCATTGCTCTCTCCTCTCTCTCTCTTCTCTCTCTCTCCTCTCTCTCCCTTCTCTCTCTCTTCTCTCTTCTCTCTCTCTCTTCTCTCTCTCCTCTCCCTTCTCTCTCTCCTCTCTCTCTTCTCTATCTTCTCTCTCTCTTCTCTCTCTTCTTTCTCTCTCTTCTCTCTCTCCTCTCTCTCTCCTCTCTCTTCTCTCTCTCCTATTTCTCTTCTCTCTCTCTTGTCTCTCCTCTCTCTCTTCTCTCTCCTCACTCTCTTCTCTCTCTCTCCTCTCTCTTCTATCTCTCTTCTCTCTCTCTCTCTTTCTTTCTCTCTTTCTCTCTTACTCTCTTTTTCTCTCTCTCTTTTTCTCTCTCTCTTTTTCCACCTCTCTCCTCTTTGTACCTGAATAATCCACTTCTGGATTCTCTACTGCAATACAGAGGTCAAGAAATCTTCCTATATTTTTCATTACAGGCAGTGGCTCAATGGATAGCGCTGCTGCCTAAGGAGAGTTAGTCCACGAGTTTGAGTCCCGGCCGTCCCGTTAAAGAATTTAATTTAATACATTTTAAATTATAATTATTATTTATTTATAATTATAATTTAATCTAATTATGCACTGAGGGGAGGGACATCAGCTGTTAGCTGCAGGACACACCTTAAAATTCGGAGCAGTTCACAGAAAAGGCTGCATTGCTCTCTCTCTCCTCTCTCTCTTCTCTCTCTCTCTTCTCTCTCTCCTCTCTCTCTTTTCTCTCTCTTCTCTCTCTCCTCTCTCTCTTCCTCTTTCTCTCTTTTTCTCTCTCTTTTTTCTCTCTCTCCCTCTCTCTCCCCTTCTCTCTCTTCTCTGTCTCTCTCTATTCTCTCTCTTCTCTCTCTCTCTTTTCTGTCTCTTTTCTCTCTTCTCTCTCTTTTCTCTCTCTCAGACCTGGTGATGATCAGCTGATGCGGTCACAGGAATCAGCTGACAATATAAGTCGAGCGGTAAGGCCGGCTTTTTATCGCCCTTAACTTAAGCTATCAGCTGCTGCTGTCGGACAGAAGTCTGCACAAAAGTGTGTAGTTTTTTTCTTTTTTTTTTTTTCACTGATGCATCAGCTGATTGTATAAAAACCGTTTATACAATCAGCTGCTGTGTCATGTGATTCAGGCCCTTGAATCTGACACATCATCTGATCGCTTTGCCTTCCAGCAAACCGATCAGATGATAATGGATCCGGATTGGACGGTGCATGACCTTTGACCCAGGATTACTGCTGAGGGGGGTTCTTTATTTCAATAAAGATGGAGTCACTAATTGTGTTGTGTTTTATTTCTAATAAAAATATTTTTCTGTGTGTTGTGTTTTTTTATCTGTACTAGAAATTCATGGTGGCCATGTCTAATATTGGTGTGACACCATAAATTTCGGGCTTAGGTTCAGTTGATAATATACAGCTAGCCCTAACCCCATTATTACCCAGCGAGCCACCCGTCACCAGGGCAGCTGGAAGAGTTGGAAACAGCGCCAGAAGATGGCGCTTGTATGAAAGCGCCATTTTCTGGGGCGACTGCAGACTGCAATTCGCAGCATGGGTGCCCAGAAAGCTTGGGCACCCTGAGCTGCGGATTCCAATCCCCAGCTGCCTAGTTGTACCTAGCTGGACTCAAAAATTGGCTAAAGCCCACGTCATTTTTTTTTTAATTATTTCTTGAAATTCATGAAATAATTAAAAAAAAAGGGCTTCCCTATATTTTTCATTCCCAGCCAGGTACAAATAGGCAGCTAGGGGTTAAGGGCAGCCCGTAGCTGCCTGCTGTACCTGGCTAGCATACAAAAACATGGTGAAGCCCACGTAATTTTTTGGGGGGCAAAAAACTCCAGCATACAGTTCTGGATGGAGTATGCTGTGCCTTGTAGGTCTGCAGCTGCTGTCTGTCTGTCTGTATGGAGGAGAGCAGACAGCAGCTGCATAACTACAAGGCTCAGCATTCTCCATCCAGGACTGTATGCTGGAGGGAGAGGCAGGGGGAGCAGAACTGCAAAGCTCAGCATACTTCATCCACTAGTGTATGCAGGAGAGCAGACAGCAGCTGCAGAACTACAAGGCTCAGTATGCTCAATTCACTAGTCTCTGCAGGAGAGCAGACAGCAGCTGCAGAACTACAAGGCTCAGAATACTCCATCCAAGACAGTATGCAGGAGTTTTTTGACCACCAAAACAATTACTTGGGCTTCGCCATATTTTTGTATGCTACCCAGGTACAGCAGGCAGATGCGGCTGCCCCCAACCCACAGCTGCCTATTTGTACCCAGCTGGGAACTAAAAATATAGGGAAGCCCTTTTTTTAATTATTTCATGATTTTCATGAAATAATTAAAAAAAAATGACATGGGCTTCACCCCATTTTTGTGTCCAGCCAAGTACAACTAGGCAGCTGGGGATTGGAATCCGCAGCACAGGTTGGCCAGAGCTTTCTGGGCCCCTCTGCTGTGAATTGCAGTCCGCAGCTGCCCCAGAAAATGGCGCTTTCATAGAAGCGCCATCATCTGGCACTGTATCCAACTCTTCCAGCTGCCCTGGTGCCGGGTGGCTCGCTGGGTAATATTGGGTTTATACTAGCTTTGTTTTACTGGCTAGTATTAAGCCAGAGATTCTTAATGTCAGGCAAGTTTGACCCGGTCATTAAGAATCTCCAATAAAGGGTTAAAAAAAAGACACCACACAGAGAAAAAATACTTTAATAGAAATAAATACACAGACACACTTAGAGACTCCCTGTTTATTACTCCCTCTCACCCCTCCATGATCCTGTTCTTCTGTCTTCTTTCTCCTTCAACCCAGGCAGCTCTGCTACATCAGACAGCACTGCATGGGAGGAATACGCTGCTGCTCCCGTGCAGTCTAACCACTCAGTGAGTGAGCAGAGGCTGCGGGTTGTAAGCGGTGACGTCACCGCTGCCATTGTTGCTATAGTAACCGGCTGTGGCATCCAGTCCTTGCATGTGGGCTGACTCTGTAAATAGCACCCACATGCAGGAACGGGGAGCCAAGCATGTGCCCAATCATCTCGCCGGTACACGGAGATGCTCAAACGAGCACCGCATACCGGAGAGATGCACTAACAGGACCTAGCATGACGTCTAGCCATGTGACCAGTCTGTAGCCAATGAGATAATACACACGTGACTGGTTACATGCTATGACGACGTTGCGGAAGGTCCTATCATCAGTGCTCGTTACTGGGAGGGCGCAGCGATGATCGGAAGGAAAAGTGGCGGGAGACTGAGTGCAGGAGAGGGGAGTGGCTCATCTCTGGTAGTTTATAATGTGGGGTGTAGAGTTGAGCGCGGTTCGCGGTTCGAGGTTCTCCAGTTCTAAGCTCGAGTGATTTTTGGGGCTGTTCGAGATCGAACTAGAACTCGAGCTTTTTGCAAAAGCTCGATAGTTCTAGATACGTTCGAGAACGGTTCTAGCAGCAAAAAGCAGGGCTTTTTACAGCTACAGTGTGCAGGAGCCATCGCTGGCAGCCTGCCACAAGCTGGTAACCAAGATAAACATCGGGTATCCAAGCAAAGCGCTTTGGTTAGTAACCCGATGTTTATCTTAGTTACGTGCAGGAAGCCCACACTTCCCGCTCAGCTCACTCCGCCCCCTCCTGCCCGCGGCATGTATACATACATATACACACACGCACACACACACACACTCTCACACACGCACCCCCCCCCCCCCGCTCGGCTTACCTGCGGTGATGAAGTCCCGCCATCCCGACCTCAGCGCTGTCACTGTCCTCCATGGCCGCCGCTTGTCACATCACCTATCGCTTCCGACCCGAGAATGACACTGGCGGTGACGTCACGGACCTCTCGCGATACTTGATGTGAAGGCGCCGGTCATTGACCTCAGTGACAGGAGCTGTCAGTGTGCTGGAGATCAGCGCAGGTAATGTACCTCGCTGACAGCAGCACTTGTCATCCCCTGCAGTGACCTGGGCTGACCCATTGATGTTAGCTCAGGTCACTGCATTGCTCTCCCAGCCAATGGGGAACATCCTGCTCTTCATTGACTGGGACAGTGTGGATCGTCATGGCAACCCCTTGGATTACAGCAGACCTGGATTTGTTTTTCAATCTAATAAATTGGTTAAAGAGGGAATGTTTTGGGGAGTGTTTTTTCAAATAAAAATGTGTTTGTCGTCTATTTTTTTTTATTACTGACTGGGTTGGTGATGTCGGGTATCTGATAGACGCCTGACCTCACCAACCCCAGGGCTTGATGCCAGGTGACATTACACATCTGGTATTAACCCCATATATTACCCCGTTTGCCACCGCACCAGGGCGCGGGATGAGCTGGGGCGAAGCACCAGGATTGGCGCATCTAATGGATGCGCCACTTCTGGGGCGGCTGCGGCCTGCTATTTTTAGGCTGGGGAGATTCCAATAACCATGGACCTCCCTAGTCTGAGAATATCAGGCCCCAGCTGTCTGCTTTACCTTGGCTGGTGATCCAATTTTGGGGGACCCCTACGTGTTTTTTTTTTTAATTATTTATTTAATTTAAAATAACAGCGTGGGGTGCCCTCAGTTTTGGATTACCAGCCAAGGTGAGGTTGCCAGCTGTGGTCTGCAGGCTGCAGCCGTCTGCTTTACCCTAGCTGGCTACAAAACTAGGGGGAACCCTACGTCATTTTTTTTTCATTTTTTTGGCTAAATACAAAGCTAAGCACCCCTTAGTGCCACATGAAAGGTACCAAAGGGTGCTCCACTTTTTCTCCATTTTTTTCTCCACTTTTTCTCCATTTTTTTCTCCACTTTTTTCTCAACTTTTTTCTCCACTTTTTCTCCTCTTATGCTCCACTTTTTCTCCACTTTTTCTCCTCTTAATCTCCACTTTTTCTCCACTTTTTCATCACTTTTTTCTCCACTTTTTCTCCTCTTATGCTCCACTTTTTCTCCACTTTTTCTCCACTTTTTCTCCACTTTTTCTCCTCTTAATCTCCACTTTTTCTCCACTTTTTCTCCACTTTTTCTCCACTTTTTTCTCCACTTTTTCTCCTCTTATGCTCCACTTTTTCTCCACTTTTTCTCCTCTTAATCTCCACTTTTTCTCCTCTTATGCTCCACTTTTTCTCCACTTTTTCTCCACTTTTTCTCCTCTTATGCTCCACTTTTTCTCCACTTTTTCTCCACTTTTTCTCCTCTTATGCTCCACTTTTTCTCCACTTTTTCTCCTCTAATGCTCCACTTTTTCTCCACTTTTTCTCCACTTTTTCTCCTCTTATGCTCCACTTTTTCTCCACTTTTTTCTCCACTTTTTCTCCTCTTATGCTCCACTTTTTCTCCACTTTTTCTCCACTTTTTCTCCACTTTTTCTCCACTTTTTCTCCTCTTATGCTCCACTTTTTCTCCTCTTATGCTCCACTTTTTCTCCACTTTTTCTCCACTTTTTCTCCACTTTTTCTCCACTTTTTTCTCCACTTTTATCTCCACTTTTTCTCCTCTTATGCTCCACTTTTTCTCCACTTTTTCTCCACTTTTTTCTCCACTTTTTCTCCTCTTATGCTCCACTTTTTCTCCACTTTTTCTCCACTTTTTCTCCTCTTATGCTCCACTTTTTCTCCACTTTTTTCTCCACTTTTTCTCCTCTTATGCTCCACTTTTTCTCCACTTTTTCTCCACTTTTTCTCCACTTTTTCTCCTCTTATGCTCCACTTTTTCTCCACTTTTTCTCCTCTTAATCTCCACTTTTTCTCCACTTTTTCTCCACTTTTTTTCCACTTTTTCTCCACTTTTTTCTCCACTTTTTCTCCACTTTTTTCTCCACTTTTTCTCCTCTTATACTCCACTTTTTCTCCACTTTTTCTCCTCTTATGCTCCACTTTTTCTCCACTTTTTCTCCTCTTAATCTCCACTTTTTCTCCACTTTTTCTCCACTTTTTTCCACTTTTTCTCCACTTTTTTCTCCACTTTTTCTCCACTTTTTTCTCCACTTTTTCTCCTCTTATGCTCCACTTTTTCTCCACTTTTTCTCCACTTTTTCTCCACTTTTTCTCCTCTTATGCTCCACTTTTTCTCCACTTTTTCTCCTCTTAATCTCCACTTTTTCTCCACTTTTTCTCCACTTTTTCTCCACTTTTTCTCCACTTTTTTCTCCACTTTTTCTCCTCTTATGCTCCACTTTTTCTCCACTTTTTCTCCACTTTTTCTCCTCTTAATCTCCACTTTTTCTCCTCTTATGCTCCACTTTTTCTCCACTTTTTCTCCTCTTAATCTCCACTTTTTCTCCTCTTATGCTCCACTTTTTCTCCACTTTTTCTCCTCTTATGCTCCACTTTTTCTCCACTTTTTCTCCACTTTTTCTCCACTTTTTCTCCTCTTATGCTCCACTTTTTCTCCACTTTTTCTCCTCTTATACTCCACTTTTTCTCCACTTTTTCTCCACTTTTTCTCCACTTTTTCTCCTCTTATGCTCCACTTTTTCTCCACTTTTTCTCCTCTTATGCTCCACTTTTTCTCCACTTTTTCTCCTCTTAATTTCCACTTTTTCTCCACTTTTTCTCCACTTTTTCTCCACTTTTTCTCCACTTTTTTCTTCACTTTTTCTCCACTTTTTTCTCCACTTTTTCTCCTCTTATGCTCCACTTTTTCTCCACTTTTTCTCCACTTTTTCTCCACTTTTTCTCCACTTTTTCTCCTCTTATGCTCCACTTTTTCTCCACTTTTTCTCCACTTTTTCTCCTCTTATGCTCCACTTTTTCTCCACTTTTTCTCCACTTTTTCTCCTCTTATGCTCCACTTTTTCTCCACTTTTTCTCCACTTTTTCTCCACTTTTTTCTCCACTTTTTCTCCACTTTTTCTCCACTTTTTCTCCTCTTATGCTCCACTTTTTCTCCACTTTTTCTCCACTTTTTCTCCGTTCTTTTTCTATGGTCGGTCTACCCATTAGCTCTGCCATGCATACTGTAGCTCTACACCTACTGCACATGTTACTTTATGATTGACATCTCTTTCGTACCAGAGCTGTCTAAGTCTACTCTGACCCCATATTTGTCATTACTATATTGTCCTTGTACTGTATTATGACATTTGTATCATGTGTTTCATTTCTTGCTGTGTTGCAATTTTTTTGCTGCATCCCAATTGTACCTCTACATTGTTCGAGTTTATGTTATTGTTCTCTCACTCTTATGTGATACTGATTATTGTCATTTTTCATGATTACATGCAGATAAGTCCAATCTGACGAAGGCTCAGGCCGAAACGTCATTTGTAACTTGTTTTGGACAAAAACATATATGCTTATGAAAATTTTTTTTTTCTTAATATGGACCAATAAAGAGTGATTTTGCATTACTATCCATTGTGACTTACTGACTTAGTCTGGGAGATTTAGAGTGCCGAGGTTACTCACTAATTTTATCTATTATTACCTCTGAGCACCTATATACCAGTGAGCAGAGTTTCCTCTACAGTAGTTCTCCTGATTAGGCATGCCCTTACCTCATGAGCAGGGCATTGCAGCTTTGGTAGCAACCATTACGACATGGACTCTGCTGCTGTGGACCCGGGGAGAGTGAGTGCAGATTCATTGCACCCGCACTCCTCACATGAAGGGTCCGCACTCCTAGAAAATGGGGGATACGTTCCCTGAGTGTCTCCCCCCCATATTCTAGACGGTCCAGAGTCGTCGTGGGACCCCTTTATTTTTTTTCTTACAATAAATTGGTGAAAGAGGAAATGTTTTGGGGACTGTTTTTTCAAATAAATTTCTTTTGTCGATTTTTTGTTTTTGTTAGTACTGACAGTTTATGATGTTGGGTATCTAATAGACGCCATGACATCACAAACTGCTGGGCTTGATCTCAGGTGACTTTACAGCTAGTATCAACCCGATTTATTACCCCGTTTGCCACTGCACCAGGGCACGGGATGAGCTGGGGTGAAGCGCCAGGATTGGCGCATCTAGTGGATGCGCCACGTCTGGGGTGCCTGCGGCCTGCTATTTTTAGGCTGTGAAGGCCCAATAACTATGGACCTTCCCACCCTGAGAATACCAGACCACAGCTGTCCGCTTTACCTTGGCTGGTGATCCAATTTGGGGGGGACCCTACTTTTATTGTGTAATTATTAATATTTATAAAATAATTATAAAAAAGAGCCTGAGGGGACCTCCACATTGGATCCCCAACCACGGTAAAGCTGCCAGCTGTGGTTTTCAGGCTACAGCCGTCTGCTTTACCCTAGCTGGCTATCAAAAATGGGGGGACCCAACGTCATTTTTTTTTTTTAACTATTTTTTAAATAGAAAAAATAATGGGCTTCCCTGTATTTTGATTGCCAACCAAGGTAACGGCAGGCAGATGGGGGTGGCAACCCATAGCTGTCTGCTTTATCTGCGCTGAGAATCAAAAATACCGCGGAGCGCTACGTCATTTTTTTAAAGATTTATTTTTACAGCACTGTGATGTCCAGCAATCAAAATACAGGGAAGCCCATTTTATTTTTAGTTATTTAAATAAATAATTAAAAAAAATATATATGGGCTCCCGCTGCATTTTTTGTATTGCTAGCTAAGGGTAATCCAAGCAGCTACTGGCTGCTAACCCCCACTGCTTGGTGTTACCTTCACTGGCAATGGAAAATCCAGGGAAGCATTTTTTATTTTTTTTGCCAAAAAACTACAAAAAAAGGACGTGAGCTTCGCCATATTTTTGTATGCTAGCCAGGTATAGCAGGCAGGTGCTGGAAGAGTTGGATACAGCACCAGAATATGGCGCTTCTATGAAAATGCCATTTTCTGAGGCGGCTGCAGACTGCAATTCGCAGCAGTGGGGCCCAGAAAGCTCAGGCCAACCTGTGCTGCGGATTCCAATCCCCAGCTGCCTAGTTGTACCTGGCTGGACACAAAAATGGGGCAAAGCCTACGTCATTTGTTTTCTAATTATTAAATGAAATTCATGAAATAATAAAAAAAGGGCTTCCCTTTATTTTTGGTTCCCAGCCGGGTACAAATAGGCAACTGGGGGTTGGGGGCAGCCGTACCTGCCTGCTGTACCTGGCTAGCATACAAAAATATGGCGAAGCCCACAATTTTTTCAGGGGGCAAAAAACTTCTGCATACAGTCCTGGATGGAGTATGCTGAGCCTTGTAGTTCTGCAGCTGCTGTCTGTCTGTATGGAGAAGAGCAGACAGCAGCTGCAGAACTACAAGGCTCAGCATACTCCATCCAGGACTGTATGCAGAAGTTTTTTGCCCACCAAAAAAATGACGTGGGCTTCGCCATATTTTTGTATGCTAGCCAGGTACAGCTGGCAGCCACGGGCTGCCTCCAACCCCCAGTTGCCTATTTGTACCCGGCTGGGAACCAAAAATATAGGGAAGCCCGTTTTTTTTAATTATTTCACTTATTTCATGAAATAATTAGAAAACAAATGACGTGGGCTTCGCCCCATTTTTGTGTCCAGCCGGGTACAACTAGGCAGCTGGGGATTGGAATCCGCAGCACAGGTTAGCCCGAGGTTTGTGGGCGCCTCTGCTGCGGATTTCAGTCCGCAGCCGTCCCAGAAAATGGCGCTCTCATAGAAGCGCCATCATCTGGCGCTGTATCCAACTCTTCCAACAGCCCTGGAGCCGGGTGGCTTGTTGGGTAATCATGAGTTAATACTGGCTTTGTTTTACCAGCCAGTATTAAGCCAGAGATTCTTAATGTCAGGCACGTTTGACCCGGCCATTAAGAATCTCCAATAAAGGGTTAAAAAAAGACACCACACAGAGAAAAAATACTTTAATAGAAATAAATACACAGACACATTAGAGACTCCATCTTTATTACCCCCTGTCAGCCCTCCACGATCCTGCTCTTCTGTCTTCTTTCTTTCTAGTGTAGTAGTAGTGACGATTGTAGTGAGGATGAGATTCACCAGCTCATCACTTGGGGCTGGGGAACCTCCATCCTCACTACAATCATCACTAGTGTAGTAGTAGTGACGATTGTAGTGAGGAAGGATGAGATTCACCAGCTCATCACTTGGGGCTGGGGAACCTCCATCCTCACTACAATCATCACTACAATCGGGAAGCAGCGTGCAGCCTTCACTCCGTGAGTGATCACTGCTGGCTGCTAGCGGTAACGCTGACAGACGCGTTACCATAGCAACGGTGCTCTCGGAGCCGCGGTTAGTGGTGACGTCACCGCTAACTGCGTTGCTATGGCAACGGTGATCTCCGTTAATGACCGGCTGTGTCAGCCGGTCCCTAACGGAACGGGGAGTCGACCGTGTGCTAGAGCATGTCGCCGGTACACGGCGATACACATATGTGCACCGTGTACCGGAGAGATGCACTCGCAGGTCCTACATGACGTGTCATAGTCATGTGACCAGTCTGTAGCCAATGAGATAATAGCCATGTGACTGGTCACATGGCTATTTTGACGTCACGATAGGTCCTGCATCTCTGCTGGCAGTGCAGGTCACCGGGAGGATTAAGCGATCATCGGATGGAATAGCGGCAGGAGAGTGCAGAAGGGATCGCGAGGACCGGTAAGTGTTATGGCAATGTTTATTAACTGTTTGTGTACATTTATCATGCATTTTTATGTGTTTGTGATTGCCTCCCATTCTAGCCTATACGTTCGAGTTCGGTTCGTCGAACGTTCGACGAACCGAACTCGAACGGGACCCCCGTTCGGCGAACCGGCCTCGAGCCGAACCGGGACCAGTTCGCTCATCTCTAGTGGGGTGTTCTTCTTTTCTGGCACCTCAAGGGCTCTGCCAATGTCACATGGCACCCCAAACTATTCTACCAAAATCTGTACTCAATATGGTGCTCTTTTTGTTCCTAGCTTTGCACTGTGCCTTGAAAGTAATTTTTACTACATACGGGGTATTGGTGTACCTAGGAGCAATTACACAACAAATTGTACAGTCCTTTTTTCCTGTTACCCTTTTGAAAATGCAAAATTTGCTACAGTAACATTTTTGTGGGAAAAATGTGACTTCTCATTTTCACGTTTCAACATTCCAAAATATTGTGCACCTGTGGGTTCAAGTTGCCTACCACACCTCTAGATAAATTCCATGAGGGGTGTAGTTTCTAAAATATGGTTACTTGTGAGGGTTTCCATTGGTTAGGCATATCAGGAGCTCTGGAAATACGACATGGCATCTGCTATCTATTCTAGACGAATGGTGTTCTATTCGCTCCAAGCCCTGCTGTACGGCCAAACAGTAGTTTTCCACCACATAGAGGATATCAGCATACGCAGGAGAAAATGCAAAACTTATATGGCCCATTTTCTCCTGTTCCACAGTACTTTAATTTCTGTGAAGCATCTAAAGGGTTCATTAATGTCTTGAATATGGTTTTGAGCACTTTAAGGGGTAACGTTTTTTAATTGTTGACAATTTTGTGTATTTTCTGTCTCCTAGGCCGCTCAAAGTCACAAAAATGGTTTTGTAAATTTTGTTAGAAAAATGAAAAATTGCTGATATACTTTTAACCTTTCTAACTCCCTAACAAAAAAAGTTATGTTTCAAAAATGCTGTTGATGTAAAATAGGAATGTGGCAAATATTATTTACTAGCTGTAGTACCCAGTGTTGCCTGGGATAGTAAGTATCTCTCTGTCTCTCTCCCAGTCTCTGTCTGTCTCTGTCTGTCTGTCTCTGTGTGTCTCTGTCTTTCTGTTTCTCTTTCTGTGTCTCTGTCTGTCTCTGTCTATCTCTGTCTGTCTCTGTGTGTCTCTGTGTGTCTGTCTCTTTCCCTGTCTGTCTCTGTCTGTGTGTCTGTCTCAATCCCTGTGTGTCTCTGTCTCTATCCATGTCTGTGTCTATCTCTCTGTCTCTGTATCAGTCTCTCTATCTGTCTCTATCTATCTCTGTCTGTCTCCCTTTATCTCTGTGTCTGTCGGTCTCTCTCTATCTCTGTGTCTGTCTGTGTCTTTCTGTCTCTCTATCTCTGTGTCTGTCTGTCTGTGTCTGTCTGTCTCTCTATATCTCTGTGTCTGTCAGTCTCTTTCCTCGTCTGTCTCTTTCATTGTCTGTCTCTTTCCCCGTCTGTCTCTTTCCCGGTCTGTCTCGTTCCAGGTCTGTCTTGTTCCAGGTTTGTCTCTATCCCCATCTGTCTCGTTCCCCATCTGTCTTTGTCTCTTTCCCTGTCTTTGTCTCTTTCCCTGTCTCTGTCTCTTTCCCTATCTTTGTTGATTTCCCTGTCTCTGTCGCTTTCCCTTTCTTTTTCCCTGTCTCTGTCTCTTTCCCAGTCTCTCTCCCTGTCTCTTTCCCTGTCTCTTTCTCTTTCCCTGTCTCTCTCCCTGTCTCTTTCCCTGTCTTTTTCCTTGTCTCTGTCTCTTTCCCTGTTTTTGTCTCTTTCCCTGTCTCTGTCTCTTTCCCGGTCTCTGTCTCTTTTCCTTTCTCTGTGTCTTTACCTGTGTGTCTCTTTCCCTGTATGTCTCTTTCCCTGTCTGTCTGTCTCTTTCCAGGGCTGTCTGTGTCTGTCTGTCTATTTGACGTCTGTCTCTCTCTCTCTCTCTGTATCTTTCCCTGTCTGTCTCTGTCTGTCTCTTACCCTGTCTGCCTCTTAGGGGTACTTTGCACAATACGACATCGCAAGCTGATGCTGCGATGTTGAGTGTGATAGTCCTCGCCCCCGTCGCAGCAGTGTTATCTTGTGATTGCTGCCGTAGCAAGCAGTATCGCTACGGCAGCTTCACATTCACTCATCTGCCCTGCGACTTCGCTCTGGCCAGCGACCCGCCTCCTTCCTAAGGGGGGGTGGGTCGTGTGGTGTCACAGCAACGTCACATGGCAGGTGGCCAATTGAAGCGGAGGGGCGGAGATGAGTGGGACGTAAACATCCCACCCACCTCCTTCCTTCCTCATTGCAGCCGAGACGCAGGTAAGGTGATGTTACTCGCTCCTACGGCTTCACACACAGCGATGTGTGCTGCCTGCTGGAACGAGGAACAACATCGTACCATTGCTCCAGTGAAATAATGGAAATGTCGGACCCTACACCCATCATACGATAACGACGCTTTTGTGTTCGTTAATCGTATGTAAAAGGATTCACATGCTGCGATGTCGACAGTGATGCCGGATGTGCGTTACTTTCGATTTGACCCCACCGACATCGCACCTGTGATGTCTCAATGTGCAAAGTACCCCTTACTCTGTCTGTGCCTATGTCTGTCTGTCTCTTCCTGTCTCTCTCTATCCGTCTCCCACCGACATCTTATTACATCACACATAAGTTTCTTATACTAACAATTTATTTTGTTCCTATAACAACCAATCACAGCTCCTATTAATGACCTGTAGCTCACAGGTCCATTGACTTTAATGGAGGCAGGTTTTTTGGAGAGTAACTATAAAGCGCGGGGTTAAATTTTACCATCAGAACATAGTCTATGACATTCCTTGAGTCACATGGGGTGTCTGTGCAAAATTTCGTGATTGTAAATGCGACGGTTCGGATTCCTTTAGCGGACATACATACACACATACATACACACACATACATACACTCAACTTTATATATTAGATTAACTATTTTGTGTGATATAACTATCTGGCTTGAGTACATGAAAATTAAGTTTGCAAAGTTTTAAGATTTTTATCACATATTAGATATTTTCATAAACTAAAATCATATCGCGCAAACTTTTTCACTAACATGAAGTACAACATCAAATGAAAAAACATTATAAGAATCAATAAAATATACTGAAGTGTTCAAAAGTTATTACCTCATAATTGATGCTGGTCAGAATTGAAAAACATTTCCTGGTCACAAAGGTGAAAACAGGTTTGGGAGTGAAGGAGTTAAAACCATATTTCTTCCCCAGTTAGGTGTAAGATTAAAGGTATGTGCGCATGCTGAGTTTTTGGTTGCAGATATTTTCTGCACCTTCTAGCAGAAAAAACACACCAAAAAACACTTGTTTGGCGCGTTTTAATGTGTTATTTGGTGCAGTTTTTTTTGTCATGCGCTTTTCATAATAAGTCAACGGGTTGAAGGGCTGAAAAACAAAGTGAAAAGCGCACCAAGAATTGACATGCTGCATTTTTTTTCCGAAACCAAATCAGTAAGGAAAAAATAAGCAACGGGCACACAGCACTTCAGAATTCTCATTGACTTTTTGTTGCCATTAGGCTAGAGATGCGTTTTTGTGCCAAAAGTGCATCATAAACCACATTAAAAAATGCAGCGTGCGCACACAGCCTAAGGCCTCTGCCACACTCACGTGAATTTCACGCACGTGCCGAGAGACACGTATTTCCCCTGCGTGTTGCGTGCAGGTAAGTACGTGTCTCTGGTACGTGCGTGACACGTGTGTTCTACGTGTGCTATCTGCGATAGCACACGTAGAACCGGTAATTATTATACTCACCTGGTCCTTCCTGATGTCCGCGCTGCTGTCCGTGGTGCTGATCCTCGGTCTCCAGCCCTCCTGTCCCCCCGCTGCTGCTGCTGCCAGGCAGTGAAGTGAATATTCAATGAGAATAATGAGCGGCGGTCGGCAGCAAGAGGCAGCAGCGGCAGAGACAGGAGGGCTGGAGAAGGTGAGTTAATGTTTTTTATTTTTTTCCCTGACATGTGTGTTTACTCCGGCGCGTGTCACACGGGACCGCATCCACACTACACCCGTGTGGTACGGGTGCGGGCCGTGTAACACCCGTGCTGCCGGAGAAAACACTGACATGTCAGCGCTTTGAAAATCGCACACACGTACAAACGCACACGGACACACGTTCCGTGTGGTTTTACGTGTGTGTGCCTGCTACCATAGGGTAGCATTACTGTACATGTCTCCGTGCCGCCGGTACGTGTAAAAAATGACAAACACGTGCCGGAGGCACGGATGTGTGGCGCAGGCCTAAGAAATCCAGGTTGAAGTGATTCTAATTAGGGATATTGGAGAATCTTGTGTGCTACAAAATGATTTTTACATTTTTTTTTGCTGTATTTATCTCAAGGTTCAATATGCAGAATATATAGATACATATATCAGTTGAAAAGAATGATTATTTATTTATCACTTTTCTTCAGCATGAACCAATCTACTCCTCATGTTCTGATCACTTGCTTTCCTAGTGGTATATCCCACAGATCTGTAGCAGTCATTTGTTTAGTACACTATTGTCTGCTAATTTTAAACGCTGTTGTGCATGACATTTCTAAGTCAATATCTTAAATCTTGAAATGATATCTGTCACTAATAATAGTTTTCTTGTTGGTGTGTCTGTTCCATATCACTTATGTCTTTCTTTGCTGCAAGCTCTTGTTGACCTAAGATAATTATTTTTATTTTCACACATAATGATAACCCCTTTACCACCCAGTGATTTTCCGTTTTTCATTTTTGTTTTTTCCTCCCCTTTTTAAAACAGCTAGAATTTTTTTATTCATCCATCAATATAGCTATATAAGGGCTAGTTTTTTGACGGATGAGTTATACTTTTTAAATGACACCATTCATACTTCCACATATTGTACTGAAAAACGGGAACAAAATTCCAAGTGCGGTGAAATTGCAAAAAAAAGTGCAATTGCATCATTGTTTTTTGGATTTTTAATTACCATGTTCACTATATGGTAAAACTGACTTGGCTATATGATTCCACAGGTTAGTATGAGTTTGTAGATAACAATCATGTATAGTTTTACTTTTATCCAAGTGGTGAAAAAAATCAGAAATTTGTAAAAAAAAAAAAAATATTGCTTTTGTCAACATTTCCAAGACCCATAGCATTCTCATTTTTAAGAATCTAAGGCTATGTGATGCCTTATAGCATTCTCATTTTTAAGAATCTAAGGCTATGTGATGCCTTATGTTTTGTGTCTTGAGTTGTCATTTTTATTGTTACCATATTTAGGTAGTTATGTTGTTTTGGTCACCTATTATTGCATTTTGATGCAATTTTGCGGCGACCAAAACAACATAATTCTGGTGTTTTGATTTTTTTTTTCTTACTGCATCCTTTACCAATCAGATTAATTATTTTGTGTCTGCTGCTTCTTTCTCCTCAATCACCATACCAAGTGTTCTCAACAGGTCTCTGCCCGCAGAACCTCCACTGTTTTCCTGCTTTAGTCGGGGTGAGGGAGAGCCTGTCAGTTGTTATGAAAGTGAATATGCCTGGTATTTTTGAATGATCTCAGACACTGAGCACGCCATATTTGTCTCAAACCACCATAACATCTCCGTCTGCACCTCCCTCACAGTCCACCAGTTGTTGAGCATGCCCTACTCTGTCCTATTCCACCCTCTCTCAGCACAGCAGCCAGCCCTTAGTACCACAGTTGGGGTTACGTATAGATTATTTCCTACTACACATGCCAAAGCTTAGAGCTTGAACTTCACCATATCTAAACTGCTGGCCTTAAAAATGCTGTCTTTCCACCTCATGGATACAGACAGCTTCAGAAACTTGAAAGCCTTGGTAGTCCCCCAGTACCAGTTACCCAGTCACCATTACTTTTCTAATAAAGCTGTGCCTGTGCTACATGAGCATGTTGCAGACAATATTATTATTATTATTATTATTATTATTATTATTATTTATTTATAGAGCACCATTAATTCCATGGTGCTGTACATGAGAAGGGGGTTACATACAAAATACGTATACAAGTTACAGTAGACAGACTAGTACAGAGGGAAGAGGGCCCTACCCTTGCGGGCTTACATTCTATAGGATTATGGGGAGGAGACAATAGGTGGGGTGTAGGTCAGGCGGCAGCTCCGCACGGTGGTCGGGCGGCAGCTCCGCACGGTGGTCGGGCGGCAGCTCCGCACGGTGGTCGGGCGGCAGCTCCGCACGGTGGTCGGGCGGCAGCTCCGCACGGTGGTCGGGCGGCAGCTCCGCACGGTGGTCGGGCGGCAGCGAGTTCATTGTAGATTGTAGGCATTTCGGAACAGGTGCGTTTTCAGGTTCCGTTTGAAGTTTGCAAGGGTAGGGGATAGTCTGACGTGTTGAGGCAGCGAGTTCCAGGAGACTGGGGATGCTCGGGAGAAGTCTTGGGGTCGGTTGTGTGAGGAGCGAATGAGAGAGGAGGAGAGGAGGAGATCTTGGGAGGACCGGAGGTGACGTGTTGGAGTGTAGTGGGAGAGTAGTTCGGAGATGTACGGAGGGGAAAGATTATGCACAGCTTTGTAGGTCAGTGTTAGAAGTTTGAATTGGATACGGTGGAAGATTGGAAGCCAGTGGAGGGACATGCAGAGAGGAGAAGCGGGGTGGTATTGAGGAGAGAGGTGGATAAGTCGGGCAGCAGAGTTAAGGATGGACTGGAGAGGGGCAAGCGTGTTGGCAGGGAGGCCACAGAGGAGGATGTTACAGTAGTCGAGGCGGGAGATTATGAGGGCATGCACTAGCATTTTAGTTGATTGCAAATTGAGGAAAGGGCGGATTCTGGAAATATTTTTGAGTTGAAGACGGCAGGAGGTGGTGAGGGATTGGATGTGTGGTATGAAGGATAAGGCAGAGTCAAAGGTCACTCCGAGGCAGCGAACTTTGGGTACTGGCGAGAGCGTGGTGTTATTTATTGTAATAGATAGATTAGGTGGAGAGTGTAGGTGAGACGGAGGAAAGATGATTAGTTCAGTTTTGGCCACATTGAGCTTTAGGAAGCGAGAGGAGAAGAAGGAGGATATAGCAGATAGACATTTCGGGATTTTGGACAGCAGAGATGTGGCATCTGGGCCAGAGAGGTAGATCTGGGTGTCGTCGGCATATAGGTGGTATTGGAAGCCATGGGACTTTATGAGTTGTCCCAGGCCAAATGTGTAGATAGAGAAAAGTAGGGGTCCTAGGACAGAGCCTTGAGGGACGCCAACAGAGAGATGGTGGGATGAAGAGGTTGTGTGGGAGTGGGAGACACTAAAAGTGCGATTTGAGAGGTATGAAGAGATCCAAGAGAGGGCAAGATCTCTGACACCAAGGGAAGAGAGGGTCTGTAATAGGAGGGAGTGGTCAACGGTATCGAAGGCTGAGGACAGGTCTAGGAGTAGGAGTATAGAGAAGTGCTTGTTCGCTTTGGCAGTAAGCAAGTCATTTGTGATTTTAGTCAGGACAGTTTCGGTGGAGTGATGTGGACGGAAGCCGGACTGTAGGTTGTCAAAGAGAGCGTTAGAGGAGAGGTGGGAGGAAAGTTCAGCATGGACATGCTGTTCCAGGAGTTTTGAGGCAAGTGGGAGTAGTGATATGGGGCGGTAGCTGGTAGTAGAGGTTGGATCGAGGGAAGGTTTCTTTAGGATAGGTGTGACTGTTGCATGTTTAAAGGCAGAGGGGAAGGTTCCAGTCGTTAAAGATAGGTTGAAGAGATGGGTTAAGGCTGGAATAAGGATGGTGGTGAGGTTGGGAAGGAGGTGGGATGGCATGGGGTCAAGTGCGCAGGTGGTGAGGTGCGCTTTTGAGAGCAGACGTGCAAGCTCTCCTTCGGTGATGGTGGGGAGGAAGTTTATGGGGGAGGGGCAGTGGTCAGCTACATGAAGGGGTTGTGGTGGCTGAGCAGAGAAGACTTGCCTTATTAGGTCGATTTTTTCTTGGAAATAGGTGGCAAAGTCTTCTGCAGAAATGAGGGAGGTTGGAGGGGGCAGTGGTGGGCGAAGGAGGGAGTTGAAAGTGTTGAATAACTGTTTGGGGTTGTGTGTTAGAGAGGATATGAGGTTTCTGAAGTAATCGTGTTTAGCGGAGGTGAGGACTGAACGAAATGTGTGAATTGCATTTTTGAATGTGGTGATATCACCAATACAATATCACTCCTTCCTTGAAAAACTCTGTGTCTAACAGGGTACATTTCAGCACTTATACCTGGATGAGCAAGCTTGGCCAGGGGCATTACATCTCTCTCACTGGGCAATGGGTGACTGGTGTTTGTGGGGCCAGGCAGGGAAGGGGCTGCTCCACAATTCTTGAAATCCCCAAAGCTTGTGAGAAAAACCTCTGCATCTACCACTTCATCCACTGGTTCTGCCTCCTCTAGGGCCTCTACGTGTTCCTTTAACCTCTCCCCTCCCAACTCTGAACAGCAGAGCCAGGGCTCAGCTCACTGCAATCAGGCAGTGTTAAAATTAAAATGCATAGGAGAACACAGTCACAAAGCTGAAGAGTTGTGGACAGCTATTCAAGCCAAATTTGAGTAATTAGTGTCTTCACTGAACCTGGAACCTGGAAGCCATGTAAGATATTGGTGCAAACCTGGTGTCGGCCTTACCAAGGGCAACCTTAAACATATGCCTTTCATGGCTGATGTCCTCAACCTAGTTGCACAGCAATTTCTAGGCCTGGATGCATTGCTGCCAAAGCCATAGTCACTGTGTGATCACTTCTACCATTCACACTCCATGGCTAATCAACTTGCATCACTACAGAAGTCTTTTGGTCTACCAGTTAACCGGTTGATATGCAATTTGCTGACACAGTGGATTTCCACTTTGCACATGTTTCAGTAACTGTTGCAGCAGCGAAGAGGCCTGTTACAGTGGGTCATGACACATATCCTGGACTAATGCAGTCTGTCATGGGGCAAATCACGCTTGCAGAGTTGGCACAGATTAAGGACCTCTGCACCCTTTTCGAAATGGCTACTAAGATGGTTAGCACTGATGATGCTGTCATCAGTTTCACTATTCCGGTCACTTACATGCTAGAGCACACTTTGAATAGTGAGTTGGAAGTGGTGTTGGTCCCAGAAAAAGAGGAGAAAACAGTGGAAGATGCAGATGGGAGAAAATATCTTTAGGATCCTAACTGTTGTCACTCAGGCAAGTGGCATAGGAGGGTAGAGTACACCGATCAAATTGGGATCATGGTACCAGACAAACTATTAGTGAAGGTGCAGAAGCTGAGGAACAAATGGAGGAGGATGAGTAGGAAGAGGTGATGGGCGCATAACAGTCAGGTGATAAAGAAGATATTGAACCCTTCCCTGTTGTCTGTGGTTGGTGGGAGGAGATGAAAGAATCAAGCTTCAGTGTTATCCAGCCACCAACACACCATGGACCTGTGGAAGTGTGATTATACACGAAATGGCTGTCGTCCTGGTAGGACCTGCAACCGGTCTTCACCCTGCGTTTTATATGCACCTATTCGTAAAATAAAGAGGTTTTTTTTACCGGATCTGAGCTGAATTGTGCAGTTGTTTCATTCTCCCCACATTGGCTATTGAGGCTCTTCATCCTGTCAGCATGAACCCAGGACCGGTGAGTGAAATGGGGTTTCCGTAAGATGTCCATTCCCCCAAGGACTATTATCAGGCTGGTTGCGGCGGTGCAGAACCATCTTTTCTTTTCTAACCCACTGTGCTATTGTGCTTATAACCTTTGACTAGCCTAAAGTCAGAGGTTACTTGACAACTAATGATTGGCAGAGCCGGACTGTAAAAGTCTGGATCCGCGCTGGTTCAAAAATACCCATGCACTGACTCCGGGCTTGGAGTTCTTAGAGAATTCCGGGTAACTATCTGGATTCGACAACTCAGGTAATTAAAAAAAAAAATAGAGGAAAAATAAATAAAGCAAGGTAAAAGCAGGTGTGTTATACGTGTTAAGCACTTACATACCGCTCTTGCCATTGACAGCAATATTTAAAGGGTTAATTGGACCCAATCGGTTCTAAAGTGGTTTGGGTAAAGCTGTCAACTGCGAGATTTTAGCCTACGGAGAGGGAGGGGCGTTATTTACTTATTCGCATTTGGCGTTTTAAAACAGCAATGAGTGAATGAGGACCCTTAACAGCCACCTTTTTAATCCGTATTGGCGTTTGTTAAGAGGTTAATAGGGGTTTGTGGACTTTTCATGTTCTCTGCATATCACCAATATAGAAATAACCACAACAAAAAGGGAAGCACAAAGTAGAAATATACTTTATTTTCTTAGCATCTTATGCTAATTAAAAAATAGATAACAAAAGCCCGAAAAAGGCATGCATTTTCCTGTTTTCATCTGCAAAAAACCTGAAATAGTAGAGTGGCCATACTGAGTGCAACATAGATAATTTTCAGGACTCGCTTTGTTCATCACAGTGTCCAATCCATAAATTATATGCTTTTAGAGCATACATGCATTTTATTGTTCACATGCTGAGCTGTTTAACATTATTGAAACTTACATTACATTGTCCTTCTTAAAGAGTCAAGAATGTAGTTAGCTATTCGAAATATTTCCTTTATCTAATTGAACATGAGGTTACAATTGATTTTTTTGTCATTTTATAGAAAACCTGCCACTAAATACCACCATGGATCACAAAACATGCAGTGCTTATTACTAGATTTGCTTTTACGAAATACCAGACAAAAGTTTACTGCCATGTGAGTAAAGCAGAATCAAAACATTTAGAAATGACACTAATATGTCTCACATTATCAAATAATAATTGTATAGATGCAATTAAGTAATGGTATTTGTTTCATGCAAGTAGCAAACTCATTAAAGTTACAAAAAGTTTCAGTTTTTTTCTCCTGTTCCTAATTACCAGAACAAATGTCATCCGCGTGAATCTAATTCTAACAGAAGATTTTTGAGAAAGTTTTATGTATGTTACAAATAGTAAATAGACTTTCTAATGGAATGACTTAATTTTCAAACTAGTCAGGTTTTTTTGATTGCAGTCATAGGCGAAATGTTGATACCATTGAAATTGTTCCAGAAAATGAATTATTTCTCTGAGAAATTGATTGCAATTACACAGATTTTGTTATATATGTTTATTTTCTTTGTATGTATTGGAACAACAAAAAAACCTGATAAAAAAAGGCAAATTGGACATAATTTCACTCAAAACCCCAAAAATAGGCCTGACTAAACTGTTGGCACCAACATTTTTCCAAAATAGTGGGTAAACAACTTTGTTTCAAACGTGTGATACTTGTTCAAACTCACCTGTGGCAAGTAACAAATGTGAGTAATATGGAAATCACACGTGAAACCAGCTAAAAAGAGAAGATGTTGACTCAATCATTGCATTGTGTGTCTGTCTGTTCCATGTTCAGCATGGAGAACAGAAAGAGAAGATAACTTCTGGGACTTGAAAAATATCCACAATCTCAAGATTTTAAGTCCATCTTCAGATATTTTGATGTTCGTTTGTCCACAGTGCTGCAACATACTCAAGTTTACAACCCATGGCACTGTAGCTAATCTAAATTCCAGTTGAGAGGTGTAAGAAGCTTGTTGTTGGTTATAGGAAGTGATTGATTGCAGTTATTTATTACAAAGAGTGTGCAACCAAATATAATGTGAGGGAGCCAACAATCTTGTCTTGCCAATTTTTGTAGTTTTGTGTGAAACTTCTGCTTTTTTTGTGCTGTTCCAACACACACAGAAAATAAATATATGTATAACAAAACGTGTAATTGCAATAATTTTCTGGGAGAAACACATTTTTTGGCATAATTTTATGAGTTCCAACACGTCCGGACATGATTGTATTGGAGTTTTAAATATAAAGGGGAATATTTTTAATCGATACTTGTAAATATGGTTCATTATTTTTAGTTGCAATGGAATGAAAATAAATACAAATGTCAATATCTATACTAGCACTTTACTTAGATATATTTAGAAATATTATTTTACAATGATTATTTTAATTTCAATTAATGTTATTTTTTTTTCTTTTCACTGTGAATACTAAATGCATATTTCAAAGGTACTCTGCAGCCTACAAATCCATAGCATCACAATCAATAACAATTGCTGCATGTTTGAAGGCTGTACAGCAGTATTACCTATTAAATATTCCCTTTCTGACATCAGTCGGCGCGCTGCACTTTTTGCCAAAATATCCACCTCACTGCTTCCGGTTCTATGTTTCATTCTGCATATAAAACAGTTAAATTAAAACAAAAAAAAACACCATAGGAAATGCTATCCTACATGTATAAAATACTTTCTTAAGCAATACTAAATTTATAGTTTAGAAAAAAATATTGCAGTGTTTTAGCTCTCAATGTGGAAAAATCAATAGGCCCTTCTATTAAACGTTTGTAGCAAATGTTGACATGATACTTACAGGATCGCCTCCCTTCCCCTATGGCGACTGCTCTTTCCTGTGCTCCACATTAGGTTTTAGAACTTGCCTGATGTGTCTCTGAGACATCATCTCCCTTGGCATTTTATGGTCCAGTTACAGTTCAGTTTGCTTGGTGTGTTCCACCATCCCTTCATATTGTTCAGTCATTTTTACATTTTTTTATTTGTGCATACCATCAGTTCTGCTGCTTAAGCCTCTACTAGCCATCTTCTTAATTAATGCACTGGTAGCAGTTAGTTAATGACCTGTTATTGAATTCTGTTGAAATTGTGCAGTAATCTTCCAATTCTCCTGATTCCTGCATACTGACAGTTCTGCCAATTAGCTCCCTGCTACCCATTTTCTGAAATAAGCCATCCATTGCAGTAAGTTAAAAAACTGTTATTGGACTCTGTTCATATTGTCCATTCAACATTTCAATACATCTGTACTTTTTCTACATTCCTCTGTGTGCTGCTCCAAACATGGAATTTCCCTCTTCGCCTGCCCCCCGGTCTAATAGTTCCAGTGTGTCCAAGTCCTTGTCTCCCCCATATGCCAAGAAGTATCCTTTATCAACACTCTTGGTCCATGTGTTCACCTTGACCTGTGATTGTGAGTACACCTTACTAGGTGGGCCTAAAATGTTATGGCAAAATATCCTAATGTAGCAAACATAAACGTGCCATTTAACACAACAGAAGTCAATGAAAATTGTTGCTACATAATGATATCGCAAAAGATCTTCAAAGCAAACAGTAGTTATGCTGTAACTGGTGCCAACAGAGGAACCCAACACTTCAAATTTAATTTTTATATCAGCAACTATTGCAATCAAAACCTTTTAATAAACATAGTAAAAGCTATTTTATGGAACAAATTTATTGGAAGATAAACTATCGGGATCCAACCAAACAAAACAGAAATCCGTCAAGAATTAAATAATTAAAGTAAGGGTCAGAGACGTAAGTTCTAACCAGAGTAGATTTGCAGCAGTGTCCTAGGATCTTGTAATCCATGTAACGGAATTTGTTTGCAAATGCTTTTCTAATCCATGCTTGTATTGTAGAGAAGTCCCTTTTAGTATTGTGCCGTATGAAAGACTGCACTACTCCATAACAAATAAATACCTATTATGTACAAACTAAGGGACATATAGGGCACCATTTATAGATTCAAGAGAAGGGTTATACTGCCTTTGTAAGGGTAGATGTAATTTCCAGGGCATTTTAGTAATAGTGCAGTCTTCCTTAGGCCCCCGTCACACGTCAGTGAAAAAAACACACGTTTTTCACTGACGTGATAAAAGTGCCTATGATCCTCCGTGTGCCGTGAATTTGGCATATGTATATAATTTTTCCATGATAATTTAGGAATAACAAATATAATAGTTGATATATAAGGTTGTCAGGCCCAAATAAGTTTGAAATAGGAACAATTGCTGTTCAAAATTTACATATGCCATATTTTTTAGACTATAAGGCCTCTTTCACGTGTAAGTGAAAAGCAGAGATGTTTTTCACTGACGTATTAAAGGTACTCAGCTGTATACGCTGCTGCTGTCTGTAGGGCTGAATTCTGCCTTGATGCTCTCTCCGGCTGCTGCTGTCTCCCCTCTGCAGCTACTTCCGGGTCGGCTGTGTAGTGCATATGCATAAGCATAATTAGCCGGCTTGGAAGCAGAGAGAGCAGCGGCCGGAGACAGCATCGCTGAACAAGGTGAGATTAAAAAGCTTTTTATTTTAAATCTACGGGATTCTTCTGGTACGTTTTTCATGGATCACACAATAGTGTGGTCCATGGGACATCAGTGATGCCAGAAAAAAATGGGCCTGTCTCCGCGCAGAACACACGGACATATGTGTACACCGCATGGAAACACGTTCAGTGAGACATCACTGATGTATGCGCAGACCCAATGATTTTAATGGGTCTGAATATGTCATTGATTCTGGTATGTATAAAAGCTGCAGCATACATACCAGAATCATTGACGTGTGAAACAGGCCTAAAGGCCGCTTTACATGCTACGACATCACTAATGCGATGTCGTTGGGGTCACGGAATTTGTGAAGCACATTCGGCCACATTAGCGATGTCATTGCGTGGGACACCTATGAGCGATTTTGAATCATCGCAGAACATTCAAAATCGCTCATCGGTGACATGGGGGTCCCTTCTCAAATATCGCTGCTGCAGCATGTATGATGTAGTTCGTCGCTCCTGCGGCAGCACACATCGCTCCGTGTGACGCCACAGGAAAGAGGAACCTCACCGTACCTGCCGCCGCCCGCAATGCAGAAGGAAGGAGGTAGGCGGGATGTTACATCCCGCTCATCTCCGCCCCTCCGCTTTGATTGGACGGCCGCTTAGTGATGTCGCTGTGACGCTGCATGGACCGCCCCCTTAGAAAGGAGGCAGTTCGCCGGTCACAGCGACGTCCCAGGGCAGGTAAGTAGTGTGACGGGTCCGGGCGATGTTGTGCGCCACGGGCAGCGATTTGCCCATGTCGCTTAACCGATGGGGGCGGGTACCCACGCTAGCGATATCAGTACCGATATCGTAGAGTGTAAAGTGGCCTTTAGTGTGTGATAGGTTAAGTGAAGGGTTTCTCAACAATACACTTCTGGACTCAACATGCAATATGCATTAAATTCCTTTGCCTGGATTACAAGCTTGAAGGACCCTGCCTGTGATCTACTTCAGTTAGACCCTACCTGGTGAATTTGTTTAATTTGTCTGTGACACTAATAACAAGGATTGATTTCTGTCTTTGCTTACAAAAGTCCTAATATTCTTTTCCCTGAAGAAATTGGTGTGATAATCATACAGTTTCTAATAATATGTTTATTAAAAGTGAAGTTTTAATTTGACACTATTTACTGATTATGATATAACAACACGTTGAGTGTTAAGTTAACTTTTGCTGCATCTGTATTTGCTGTTGTACTACATCTCCTTTGCAATTACCATGGCACAGAAAATAGGTCTTCTAGTAATAATTTATTTTAACTTTCTCTTTCTAATGTTTTCTTAGTGAAAAGGGCACATTTAATTTTTTTACTTTTTTTTGCCCATAATGAAAAGTGATTAAGAATGTTTTGGAAGTCTTTTCTATAAAAAAAAGACTGGTCTATGGAGTTGCCTTTACAATATATTCTTTAAAGAAAATGATTCTTATAATTCAAAGGAGCATAGCATTTCAAGATAGCCATGCCACCCCAACCCAAAAATAAATTGACAGTGTTTCATAAACCTGCTCACCCGAAAAATGAATGCCAAAATACATAACAAACCGTAACTGCACTAATCGGCAGGGGCATTGATGTACTCACCGCACCATTCTCCATCCCTATGTTACCAGGTTCTCTGCCCGCCGAAGCTCCCAGCTTCCAGGACCTTCACCCACATGGGTTTCCTGGCGTTGCTATCCTTTCTTCTTAAAGAGACCATGCATGTACATCTCTGTATTCCCAGCTCATTGCTAGAAAGCACCAGGTAAGTGCAGTAGGCTCGTTGTCTGATTCCTGGATCCTGTTCCAGATTCGGTGCTTATCTGTTTCATTCCTGATTCCATACCTAAGCCCATTGTGAGTGCTTGAACCTGCTCCACTATCCCGGTTTCTTCTTGTGTTCCTGTTCCATTCCTGTTTCCAGTCGATGCCTAAGTTCTGATTCCGTTCCTGAGTCCATTCCTGGTTCCAGCCCAATGCCTGAGTTCTGATTCTGCTCCTGATTCTGTCCCTATTTTCCTGGTTCCAGCCTGATACCTGAGTTCTGATTCCATTCCTTATTTTGTTCCTGGTTCTAGCCCAATGTGTGAAATCCAATTCGGTTCCTGATTTTGTTCCTGGTTCCAGCCCAATGCCTGAGTTCCAATTCTGTTCCTGATTTTGTTCCTGGTTCCTGCTTCCAGCTCAATGCCTAAGTTTAGATTCCATTCCTTATCCGTGTCCGTCTTCTAGTGCCAGCCTGTGTTACTGTATCCCGAATTTGTGTCTATGTCCTAAAGCCAGCCTGTGTTGCTGTATCCTGAATCTGCATCCATGTCCTGGTGCCAGCCTGTTTTCTTATATATTGAATCCGTGTCCATGTCTTGGTACCAGCCTGTGTTCCTTTATCTGTCTCCATTTGTGCCTGTACCAGCTTCCACCCTGCTGGTTATCCCGATCCTGTTCCGGCAGAGGCCTTACTCCATCTTGCCAGTCTCTGCTTATGTTGGCTTCCACAAACCCAGGGACTGCCTTGGAGTGGTACCTGGTAGCTACCTGTAGTACAAACCTAACCTCACCACCAGAAGCTCTACAGAAGATCAGGTAGCAGCTTAGTCACACCCCTCCAGGGTAAGCCCATGATCAGTGGTCAAATGAATCCAAATCCCCGTCCCTGCCGGAACGGTTATTGCCATTCCACCCGTAATGCAAAACATACAGCTAAATGTCAAGTGTTAAAGTACAATACAATGAATGTCAAGAAAATTACCTAATAGTGATGCAGATGGTTTGGAATTCCGAATAAGTACCTTTTTAAGATAATATTTATTTTTTTATGAGTCCAGGATAAATAATCAAATTTAATTTTTTTTTTCATGTCATTCAACAAGGTGTAAGCTAGGACAAATATATATGTAAATAAAAAAATCTGTGAATTTATAAGCGTAAGAACTACAGAAAAACTGAAATTACTGTGCTAGTACAAAATCACTGAAGAGCATTTTGCATTGGCCTAGAAATATCATGTTATGCCATTTTCATTGTTACAATTTTATTCTTACTACTTTATAAATATTTCTATATATATTTTAGTCTAATAAATCAAATTTTAAAATGAGTTAGTATTTGTTAAAAAGGGATATTCATCTTGGAATAAGTGTCTTTAGATGAGATTACATTGAAATATATACAACTGACATATATTGTCTTTATTAAATTTTCACATATGTTCTCTGTCAGTTTCAGTCCAAAGTAAGGGCAGCTCTACTTCCAGTTAGGGTTTGAACCAGGAGAGTGTTTCCTTTATTGTCAGGTGACCAGTACTATTTATGTTGCCCCCTTCTCTGTATAAGAATCACCAATGACACAGAAATTTTCACGCCGGAACGTAACCGGATAGTAGAGTGTCTGCATCGGGGGGCCCTTGCCGATTACTGTCAAGCTAAAGGGAAGCCCCAGGCTGACCCTCATCCCATAATTACTCTTAAGGGTAGCGATGTTTGAGCCTCCAGCCTCTCCCTGTATCTCTCCTGACCCTGATAGTAAGGTCAAATCCTCACCCACCACCCAAGGGGACAGACCAGGATGGAGACCCCCACAAACACCCCACCAATAATGTCCTAAAGACAGGGGCAACACCACATACAGACCCCAGCAAACAACTAAACAACTAGGGGGAAACATAAAGGTGAACTGGAACCAAAAGGGAATAAGGGAAAGTAACTACACCAAAGATTACTTCCAAACAACCCAAAACAGGGAAAAAAAGATGCATCAAAAGGAATGCGTCCATCCACCTCCAGACCAAGCTACAGAATGTTGATGAATAAGTGGCATGCTCTGCTGGAAGCAGGGGGTGTTTATCCAGGCCAGAAGTGGACATCAGCAGAAATTGCTGAGCTGCATTAGGGAATCTGCTGCTGCTGAAACAGAAACTGCATTGACTTCTAGAGTGCCTAAAGAAAGAAATACATCCAGTCAACACAGATACTGTAGGCAAAACAACAACAGCCCTGAGCCAGTCACAAGTCAAATGGCACCAAGTGGGATAGCATGACAGAAATGGAGTTTAGCCTGGAGGAGAGCACTGGAAGTGATACTGACAGCAGGACATAAGTGGACATTTGAGTAAGTTGCATATATTTTAAATTTGTTCATATATAAAGATATTTTCTTCTAGTTGATCATTCCCGTTAACATCACTGATATTTAATTTGTTTTATTTCTGATAGTAAAGTAACAAATCAGTACGTCTGTAATTTAGATATTAAATTTTCCCCATTTTTTTACAAGAGCATTGTTGACAAAGGTAACACATTATTAAATAGAATTGCATGGTAGGGTCTTCCATAATTTCTAACAAGTGACTTCACATGAAGAATAACCACAATCTATCTTCTGGAAGATGTCATTGTGAACAAAGCAATTGAACTGCTTTGCTCCATTTCAATTGTTACTACCACAGAGGAACCTGTGTGAATAAATGGAGAATTTGAGTGCTCTACAGAACACCTAGAAGAGATAAGCCTGCTTTATAATTACTTTTGTGAGAGCATAGCACATCAATAGAGTAATGTAATTCTTTTATACTAGCAAATAATATAGTTCTTTTGTGTTTCTATACCTGTAGACTTGGCCACCTCTCCAGAAATCCTGAAGACGTTGTTGATAGAATAGCATGAAGCTATACATTTATGAGAACTTGAATAGTCATTTATAAGTGAATTAACTTTATATTTTCTATATTACCAAGATTGGTACATGAGATATGGAATTCCAATCAATCCACTCATGGCCTTTCTTAATTTAGTTTGATTTTGGTCTGGTTGCTATGGATCAGACTGGTAAAGTTTTTATATAGTAGCATTTACAAATGTTCACTAGGCCATATTACCAACACAGAGACTTAGTTCCTCTATGTTGGACTGGGTATTCCATCTAATTTTTATTTAAGCAATTCCTAATGACATTCTCAAGCTAAGCATTTGGCCAGTCTAGTTAGGATACTGCTCAGTCATGTCCACATTTTTTACATCATACATAGTGGTACTGGTCTAACAATATAATATGTAGACTTTCAGCCCTAATGGGGACAGTGATGATGATGTCTGTAAAGGGCTGTAGAATATGATGATATTATACTATACATGGGAGTAAAATAAATAAATATGTCTACCAGTAATAATACAGTACAGTGCCAAACTGCAGTGTCATACAATGACTAGTGTTGAGCCACCCACCTAGTGTTCGAGTTCGGTTCAGTTCGTCAAACGGCGGGTGTGTTCGGTGAACGTTCGATGAACACCTTCGAACCCCATTGAAAACAATGGCAGGCAAATACAAACACATTATACATGTACACATACAGTTAATAAACATTGCCATTATACTTACAGGTCCCTGTGACGCGTCCTGCACTCTGTTTCCCACCGCTTTTCCTTCCGATCATCACTGTGCCCTCCTGGTAACCAGCACTGATGATAGGACCTTCCGTGACGTTGTCAAAGCATGTGACCAGTCATGTGTATTATCTCATTGGCTACAGACTGGTCACATGGCTAGACGTCATGCTAGGTCCTGTTAGTGCATCTCTCGAGTACGCGGTGCTCGTTTGAGCATCTCCGTGTACTACCAAGATGCTTGGGCACATGCTTGGCTCCCCTGCATGTCGGCGCTCTTTACAGAGTCAGCCTGTTACACGTCGTGGCTCTCCTGTTGCAAGGAATGAGGTGGTCCCCCATTCCTTGTCTGCCACGAGCCCTCCTGCTCAGCAGCGCCAAAGGTCTAGGAGACTGCGCGGTCTGCAGGAGTTGCCTCCTCAGAGACGTAGCAGAAGGGTGACACCTAGTGGTTCTCCCCTTGCAAGGGAAGGAGCGGTCTCCCATCCCTTGCCTGCCACAAGCTCTCCTGCTCAGCATCACAGATGCTCTGGGAGGTTGCGCAGTGTGCAAAGAATAGATGCTCAGGGAAGCAGCAAGACTTCCCATGTCTCTGCACATTGTGAAACCGAGGATCCCGCCTTTATGACCCAGAGGCAGGAAGATGAGCATGTGCTCCACGTGACGTCTTCTGATTCGCTCACTGATATCACACGGCCCCATGACGAGGCTGGTGATGTACTGAATCCTGACTGGCTGGGCCAGGACGTCACGAACCCTGATTGGGTCACGCTCGTCTCGCGCCTGCCCTTGGGTGGAGCTACACCTCCTTAAAAGCTCCCCCTGCCATCATGGCGGTGCGCGACCGTCCTTCTATGTTTGGATGTCTGGCAGCGTGCTGCCACGCCACTGCTCAGGCACTATTGTCTTTTGTGGGCTTTGCCCTTGCTGCTCAGGCAGCACCTAGTTTGCAGGTCTTGCCCCTGCCTTGCTGCTCCGGCAGTATCCCGTTTAGCAGGCTGTGTTCCTGTCCCAGGTGAGCTCCTCGAGTCTCTGTCGGACTCACTTGGTTTCTGAAGCACACGTGCGTGGGCACTTCTGTGCTACCCCCGTGCCATATTCCTGTGACTCCCGCTGGCACACGTGTGTAGGCACCTCTGTGCATCCCCGTGCAACAGGTACACCGTACGAGAAGCCCCGAGCCATACAACCCTCACGGGTTAGGGCGGACCGGTGTACATAGATCGTCTGTGACGTTCCAGATGATCACTAGCAGTAACCCGCTCACTCTTTCCTGACCATAGCAGCGGTCCCTTACACCGCACAGTGGACCTTGACCGGCGGAAGCTGTCCATTTCCCATCTTGGCACGCTTCCCCGGGTCCCCCTTGTAACATCAGCCCACATGCAAGGACTGGATGCCACCGCCGGTGAACAGCGGCAGCGGGAGTAAGGAGATCGGAGATCACCATTGCTATAGTAACCCGCCTGTCAGATTACTATTTCAATGGTGGCAGTGATGACATCACCGCTTACAACCCGCAGCCTCTGCTCACTCACTGAGTGATTAGACTGAATGGGAGCAGCAGCGTCTTCCTCTCATGCAGTGCTGTCTGATGTAGCAGAGCTGCATGGGTTGAAGGAGAAAGAAGACAGAAGACCAGGATCGTGGAGGGGTGAGAGGGAGTAATAAACATGGAGTCTCTAAGTGTGTCTCTGTATTTATTTCTATTAAAGTATTTTTTTCTCTATGTGGTGTCTTTTTTAACCCTTTATTGGAGATTCTTAATGGCCGGGTCAAACTTGCCTGACATTAAGAATCTCTTGCTTAATACTAGCTAGTAAAACAAAGCTAGTATTAACCCAATATTACCCAGCGAGCCACCCATCACCAGGGCAGCTGGAAGAGTTGGATACAGTGCCAGATGATGGCGCTTCTATGAAAGCGCCATTTTTTGGAGTGTCTGCGGACTGCAATTCCCAGCAGGGGTGCCCAGAAAGCTTGGGTACCCTGCGCTGCGGATTCCAATCCCCAGCTGCCTAGTTGTACCTGGCTGGAGACAAAAATGAGGCAAAGCCCATGCCATTTTTTTTTTTTAATTATTTCATGAAATTCATGAAATAATTAAAAAAAAGGGCTTCCCTTATTTTTAATTCCCAGCCGGGTACAAATAGGCAGCTGTGGGTTGGGGCAGCTGTACTTGCCTGCTGTACCTGGCTAGCATACAAAAATATGGCAAAGCCCACGTCATTTTTTTGGTGGGCAAAAAACTCCTGCATACAGTCCTGGATGGAGTATGCTGAGCCTTGTAGTTCTGCAGCTGCTGTCTGCTCTCCAGCATGCACTAGTGAATGGAGCATGCTGAGCCTTGTAGTTCTGCTCCCCTGTCTCTCCCTCCAGCATACAGTCCTGGATGCAGCATGCTGAGCCTTGTAGTTCTGCTCCCCCTGCCTCTCCCTCCAGCATACAGTCCTGGATGGAGGATGCTGAGCCTTGTAGTTCTGCAACTGCTGTCTCCTCTCCTCCATACAGACAGACAGCAGCTGCAGAACTACAAGGCTCAGCATACTCCATCCAGGACTGTATGCAGTAGTTTTTTGCCCCACAAAAACATTACGTGGGCTTCGCCATATTTTTGAATGCTAGCCAGGTACAGCAGGCAGCTACGGGCTACCCCCAACTTCCAGCTGCCTATTTGTACCCGGCTGGGAACCAAAAATATAGGGAAACCCTTTTTTTTAATTATTTCATGAATTTCATGAATAATTGAAGAAAAAAAAATGACGTGGGCTTTGCCCAATTTTTGTATGGGGAGATAAGGTATGCAACACCAGTGACTATGGAAGGGGAATACATGGAATAGCAGAAACTGCTGTGTGAATACTGACATGAAAAATTCAATAGCTATTTGTAAGAATGAAATGTGAAAAATGGAACCTGCATTACTGCCATGAATATATGAATAAAGAGAAATTTAGCTACTGAATTGATCAATGCAGAAGAGCCCCAACACTACGCCAAAGTATTTCTCTACGTTGGGGTCCCTAGCTTGTGTGTGTCCTCTCATGCAGTTAAAAAACTTACCGTGTATGGGAAGCTGAGACCCAGGCTATATATACGATGTGGATTGGCAATAGGTGTGTGTGGGGAGGGTTCACAAACGAAAAACTACTAACAATAACGAATAACGTTTGGAACACCATTCTAAGTCTGAACTGGGTGCAAAAACCTAAAAAAACATCACTATGGGGAGATAAGGTATGCAACACCAGTGACTATGGAAGGGGAATACATGGAATAGCAGAAACTGCTGTGTGAATACTGACATGAAAAATTCAATAGCTATTTGTAAGAATGAAATGTGAAAAATGGAACCTGCATTACTGCCATGAATATATGAATAAAGAGAAATTTAGCTACTGAATTGATCAATGCAGAAGAGCCCCAACACTACGCCAAAGTATTTCTCTACGTTGGGGTCCCTAGCTTGTGTGTGTCCTCTCATGCAGTTAAAAAACTTACCGTGTATGGGAAGCTGAGACCCAGGCTATATATACGATGTGGATTGGCAATAGGTGTGTGTGGGGAGGGTTCACAAACGAAAAACTACTAACAATAACGAATAACGTTTGGAACACCATTCTAAGTCTGAACTGGGTGCAAAAACCTAAAAAAACATCACTATGGGGAGATAAGGTATGCAACACCAGTGACTATGGAAGGAGAATACATGGAATAGCAGAAACTGCTGTGTGAATACTGACATGAAAAATTCAATAGCTATTTGTAAGAATGAAATGTGAAAAATGGAACCTGCATTACTGCCATGAATATATGAATAAAGAGAAATTTAGCTACTGAATTGATCAATGCAGAAGAGCCCCAACACTACGCCAAAGTATTTCTCTACGTTGGGGTCCCTAGCTTGTGTGTGTCCTCTCATGCAGTTAAAAAACTTACCGTGTATGGGAAGCTGAGACCCAGGCTATATATACGATGTGGATTGGCAATAGGTGTGTGTGGGGAGGGTTCACAAACGTATATATAGCCTGGGTCTCAGCTTCCCATACACGGTAAGTTTTTTAACTGCATGAGAGGACACACACAAGCTAGGGACCCCAACGTAGAGAAATACTTTGGCGTAGTGTTGGGGCTCTTCTGCATTGATCAATTCAGTAGCTAAATTTCTCTTTATTCATATATTCATGGCAGTAATGCAGGTTCCATTTTTCACATTTCATTCTTACAAATAGCTATTGAATTTTTCATGTCAGTATTCACACAGCAGTTTCTGCTATTCCATGTATTCCCCTTCCATAGTCACTGGTGTTGCATACCTTATCTCCCCATAGTGATGTTTTTTTAGGTTTTTGCACCCAGTTCAGACTTAGAATGGTGTTCCAAACGTTATTCGTTATTGTTAGTAGTTTTTCGTTTGTGAACCCTCCCCACACACACCTATTGCCAATCCACATCGTATATATAGCCTGGGTCTCAGCTTCCCATACACGGTAAGTTTTTTAACTGCATGAGAGGACACACACAAGCTAGGGACCCCAACGTAGAGAAATACTTTGGCGTAGTGTTGGGGCTCTTCTGCATTGATCAATTCAGTAGCTAAATTTCTCTTTATTCATATATTCATGGCAGTAATGCAGGTTCCATTTTTCACATTTCATTCTTACAAATAGCTATTGAATTTTTCATGTCAGTATTCACACAGCAGTTTCTGCTATTCCATGTATTCCTCTTCCATAGTCACTGGTGTTGCATACCTTATCTCCCCATAGTGATGTTTTTTTAGGTTTTTGCACCCAGTTCAGACTTAGAATGGTGTTCCAAACGTTATTCGTTATTGCCCAATTTTTGTGTCCAGCCAGGTACAACTAGGCAGTTGGGGATTGGAATCTTCAGCGCAGGGTGCCCAAGCTATCTGGGCACCCCCTGCTGTGAATTGCAGTCCGCAGCCACACCAGAAAATGGTGCTTTCATAGAAGCGCCATCTTCTGGCGCTGTATCCAACTCTACCAACTGCCCTGGTGATGGAAGGCTCGCTGGGTGATAGCGGGGTTAGGGCTAGCTGTATATTATCAACTGGCCCTAAGCCCGAAATTCATGGTGCCACGCCAATATTAGACATGGCCACCATGAATTTCTAGTACAGATAAAAAAAACACAACACAGAAAAATATTTGTATTAGAAATAAAACACAACACAAATAGTGACTCCATCTTTATTGAAATAAAGAACCCCCCCTCCGCAGTAATCCTGGGTCAAGGGTCCTGCGCTGTCCAATGCAGATCCAATTTCATCTGATCAGTTTTCTGGAAGGCAAAGCGATCAGATGATGTGTCAGGTTCAAGGGCCTGAATCACATAACACAGCAGCTGATTGTATAAATGACTTTTATACAATAAGTTGATGCATCAGTGCAAAAAAAAAATGCACACTTCTGTGCAGACTCCTGTCCGACAGCTTCAGCTGATAGTTTAGCCGGCTGGGCGGTAAAAAGCCGGCCTCACCGCTCGACTTATAGTGTCAGCTGATTTTGTCAGGTGATCGCATCAGCTGATCATTGCTAGGTCTGAGAGAGAAGAGAGAGAGGAGAGAGAGAGGAGAGAGAGGAGAGAGAGAGGATAGAGATAGTAGAGAGAGAGGAGAAAAATAGGAGAGGAGAGAGGAGAGGAGAGAGCGAGAGAAGAGAGAGAGGGAAAAGAGAAAGATGGAGGAGAGAGAGAGAGAGGAGAGAGAGGAGAGAGGTGAGAAAGGAGAGAGCAATGCAGCCTCATTCTGTGAAGTGCTCTGATTTTAGAGGTGTGTCCCGCGGGTCACAGCTGATGTCCGGCTCCTCCCCTCAGTGCATAATTAAATTAAAATATAATTATAAATAGATAATAATTATAATTTAAAATAACTTAAATTCTTTACCGGGATGCTGGGACTCGAACTCGTGAACTAATTCTCTATTGGTGGATCCTCTAGCCATTGAGCCACTGCCTATAATGAAAAGGATAAGAAGATTTGGTAATCTTGACCTCTGTATTGCAGTAGAGAATCCAGAAGTGGATTATTTAGCTACAAAGAGGAGAGAGAGAGGGAGAAAGAGAGAAAAAGAGAGAAAAAGAAAGAGAGAGAAAGAGAGAAAGAGAGAAAAAGAGAAAAAGAGAAAAAGAGAGAGAAAGAGAGAGAAAGTAAGAGATAGAAAGGGAGAAAGAGAGAAAAAGAGAGAGAAAGAGAAAAAGAGAGAAAAAGAGAAAAATAGAGAGAAAACAGCCTCATTTCGTAAACTGCTCCGATTTTGGAGGTGTGTCCCGTGGGTCACAGCTTATGTTCGGCTCCTCCCCTCAGTGCATAATTAATAATTATAAATAAATAATAATTATAATTTAAAATTATAAATAAATTAAATTATTTTCCGGGGCGGCTTGGACTGGAACTCTACCTATTGAGCCATTGCCTGTAATGAAAAACATTTGAAGGTTTGGTAATCTTGACCTCTGTATTGCAGTAGAGAACCCAGAAGTGGATTATTCAGCTACAAAGAGGAGAGAGAGAGAGAAAGAGAGAGAGAGAGAGAGAGAGAGAGAAAGCGAGATAGAAAAAGAGAGAGAGAAAAAGAGAGAGAGAAAAAGAGAGCGAGAGAGAAAAAGAGAGAGAGATCACACGCAGGTACTACCTGAGTGAAGTCTCCGGTGATAGCGTGGCTCACTTCAGACTTCAGTTGCTGCGTGGAGCTGACACAGAGCACTCGTGTTCTACGGCGCTCCCTGTCAGCTTGATGTAGCAGAGCTGAAAGCATTGCGTGGATTACTTCGGACCTGGATTGTTGCTTGGGGATAAATAAAGAGGTAAATGAGGTTTTTTTTTGTCTTTTTTGTTTCAAATAAAGGATTTTCTGTTGTGTGTGTTTATTTACTTTCACTTACACGTTAATCATAGACGGTATCTCGGAGAGACGCCTGTCATGATTAACCTGACCTTTGTTACCCCCATTGCTACCACACCAGGGCAATTCGGGAGCCGGGTAGAGTCCCGGGACTGTCGCACCTAATGGATGCGGCAATTCCGGGTGGCTGCTGGCTGATATTGTTAGGGTGGTGGGCTCCCCATAACGTAGCTCTCCCCATCCTGGCAATACCAGCCTCCAGCCATGTGACTTTATCTTGGCTGGTATCAAAATTGGGGGGGACTGCAGTTTGATTCTTTTTTTAATTATTTATTTATTTATTTTACTGCACGATATAGACCCGCCCACCAGCGGCTGTGATTGGTTGCAGTGAGACAGCTGTCACTCAGCGAGGGGGCGTGTCTGACTGCAACCAATCAAGGGCGCCGGTGAGCAGGGAAAGCAGGGAATACCAGATTGAATAATAAGCAGCAGCCATTTTCAGAAGAGGAAAGGCCGCCGGAGTTTTGTGACAGCCATGCAGCGCCGCGCCCGTGATCGGTGAGTAGGAAAAGAGAGAGGGATTGTGCTGGGGTCGAAGTACGCATGCAAATACACAACATGTGCACATAGCCTTACTGTGAAAATCCACGCTTTTGGTGATCAAACCATTAACAAACAATAACTCGAATGGCCAAACTTGAAGCAAATCGTTCGAGTTCGTTGAACGACTCGAACACCGCCCAAAATCACTCGAATTTGAAATTGGCAAACAGTTGGAATCGAACATCGCTCATCTCTAACAATGACCAAATAAAGTTCTTAAATTATTTCAACATATAGTAGCCAAATAAACCATATATAACCAAATAACTGTACAACAGCTAAATAATATTGTAATCAATTAATAATATCTGTGTGATTGGTAGCATATAGATATCAGGGATCCCTCAATGAGAAGACAGCTGATATACCTTGTATGAATGCACAGGTAGCAGACCCATAATGGGAGTTTTAACATCTGTAGTCCTACCCCTGAGAAATTCTGAAAAGTGTATGTGAAAGTTGTCCATAACCGAACATCCATAATCCATATTCTTCTCTCTTTATGTACAACATAAAACAGCATAGAATTGGTATTAAGATATTTCCTGCAACATGGCAAGTTGATGACATTGGAATACTTAAACATTATATATAAGCCCTCCTGGATTAATTTTCCCAAATTGAAATAATTTCCAATGGAGTCTCTGATTTTTTTTCAGGCCGGTTAAGCAGGTGCTCTTTCATATATTTACACATGTATATGTCTAAATATTACCGCTCTTTCCACTAAACTTACATTTAAATTTAAATGGGAGTCAAATATAGGGAGTAGTGATAGGCGAGCATGCTCACCACTGCTTGTGATTCGATTGAGCATCAGAGTTTAAAAATGCTTGAGTTTCCTATTGACTTTCATTATACTCGGCACTAGAGATGAGCCAGCCCCCTACTGTTCGATTTCGGATTTGTTCGTCGAACGGTCCCTCTTTCGACGAACCGTTCGTCGAACCGTTCGACGAACCTCTCGAACCCCATTGAAAACAATGGGAGGCAAACACAAACACATAAAAACACATTATAAATGTACACATACAGTTAATAAACATTGCCATAACACTTACCGGTGCCCGTGATCCGTCCTGCACTCTGTCTCCTGCAGCTTTTCCATCAGTAATCGCTGCATCCTCCCGGTAACCAGCAGTGATGACAGGACCTATCGTGACATCAAAATAGCATGTGACCAGTCACATGTCTATTATCTCATTGGGTACAGACTGGTCACATGGCTTTGACGTCATGCTAGGTCCTGTCATCTCTCCAGTACACGGTGCACGTTTGTGTATCGCCGTGTACCAGCGACATGCTCTGGCACACGGTCGACTCCCTGTTCTGCTTCCCCGTTCCGTTATTGACCAGCTGACACAGCCGGTCAATAATGGAGATCACCGTTGCCATAGCAACGCGCCTGTTAGCGGTGACGTCACCGCTAACACCACGCAGCGGCACCGCGAATCACGTGATCGGAGCACCATTGCTGTGGTAACCCGTCTGTCAGCGGTGACGTTACTGCTAACAGCCAGCAGCACTGATCACACACAGAGTGAAAAGCCTGCACGGGGAGCAGCAGCGTTTTTCTCCCATGCAGTGCTGCTGATGGAGCAGAGCTGCATGGGTTGAAGGAGAAAGAAAACAAAAGACCATGGATCGTGGAGGGATAAGAAGGAGTAATACACATGGAGTCTCTAAGTGTGTCTGTGTATTTATTTCTATTAAAGTATTTTTTCTCTGTGTGGTGTCTTTTTTTTAACCCTTTATTGGAGATTCTTAATGGCTGGGTCAAACTTGCCTGACAAGAATCTCTGACTTAATACTAGCTAGTATTACAAAGCTAGTATTGAATCATCATTACTCAGCAAGCCACCCGGCTTCAGGGCTGCTGGAAGAGTTGGATACAGCGCCAGATGATGGCGCTTCTATGAGAGTGCCATTTTCTGGGGCGGCAGCAGACTGCAATTCGCAGCAGAGGGAACCAGAAAGCTCAGGCTAACCTGTGCTGCGGATCCAATCCTCAGCTGCCTAGTTGTACCTGGCTGGACAGACAAATAGGGTGAAGCCCACGTCATTTTTTTTTAACTATTTCATGAAATTCATGAAATAATTAAAAAAGGGGCTTCCCTATATTTGTAGTTCCCAGCCGGGTACAAATAGGCAGTTAGGGGGTGGGGGCAGCCCGTACCTTCCTGCTGTACCTGGCTAGCATACAAAAATATGGCGAAGCTCACGTCATTTTTTTTGTAGTTTTTGTAGTTTTTTGGCAAAAAAAAATAAAAAATGCTTCCCTGGATTTTCCATTGCCAGTGAAGGTAACACCAAGCCGTGGGGGTTAGCAGCCAGTAGCTGCTTGGATTACCCTTAGATAGCAATACAAAAAATGCAGCGGGAGCCCATATATTTTTTGTTTAATTATTTATTTAAATAACTAAAAACAAAAAGGGCTTCCCTGTATTTTGATTGCTGGACATCACAGTGCTGTAAAAATAAATCATTAAAAAAAGTGACGTAGCGCTCCGCGGTATTTTTGATTCTCAGCGCAGATAAAGAAGACAGCTACGTGTTGCCACCCCCATCTGCTTGGCATTACCTTGGCTGGCAATCAAAATACAGGGAAGCCCATTAATTTTTTTTATTTAAAAGAATAGTTAAAAAAAAAATGATGTTGGGTCCCCCTATTTTTGATAGCCAGCTAGGGTAAAGTAGAAGGCTGTAGCCTGAAAACCACAGCTGGCAGCTTTACCGTGGTTGGGGATCCAATGTGAAGGTCACCCCAGGCTCTTTTTTTATAATTATTTTATAAATATTAATAATTACAAAAAAAGTAGGGTCCCCCCCAAATTGGATAACTAGCCAAGGTAAAGCGGACAGCTGTGGTCTGGTATTCTCAGGGTGGAAATGTCCATAGTTATTGGCCCTTCACAGCCTAAAAATAGCAGGCTGCAGGCACCCCAGAAGTGGCGCATCCACTAGATGCGCCAATCCTGGCGCTTCACCCCAGCTCATTCTGTGCCCTGGTGCGGTGGCAAACAGGGTAATAAATGGGGTTGATACTAGCTGTATGGTCACCTGACATCAAGCCCAGCAGTTTGTGATGTCATGACATCTATGAGATACCCGACATCACAAACTGTCAGTACTAACAAAAAAAAAAGACAAAAAAAATGTATTTGAAAAAACACTCCCCAAAACATTCCCTCTTTCACCAATTTATTGTAAGGAAAAAAATAAGGGGGTCCCACGATGACTGTAGATCGTCTAGAAAATGGGGGGGAATGTATCTCCCATTTTGTAGGAGTGCAGACCCTCCATGTGAGGAGTGTGGTTGCAATGAATCTGCACCCACTCTCCCCGGGTCCACAGCAGCAGAGTCCATGTCGTAACTGTTGCTACCAAAGCTGCAATGCCCAGCTCATGAGGTAAGGGCATGCCTAATCAGGAGAACTATTCTACATTTCCAAATATTGGTATTTCCTGATATTATTGCTATTCCACCTACTATATATTGGGGATAGGATCTTGGAGATGGAATACCCCTTTAAGTCCAGCTATCTAGCTGAAAAAATACTAAACAACAGAGCTCGCTATTTAGACATGTTTTCTTGTGGTGTATAACGGACTCTCATGTTTGGTAGTCGTTCAGCAAGGCAACTATAAAATCAAATACCTCCATTTGGAAATGTAGTATAGCTCTCCTGATTAACTATGTTCCTTACTTCATGAGCAGGGCATTGCAATAGCTTACAGATGCATGGTTACTAGAGATGAGCGAACCGGTCCCGGTTCGGCTCGAGGCGGTTCGCCGAACGGGGGGTCTGGCTCGAGTTCGGCTCGTCGAACGTTCGACGAACCGAACTCGAGCCCATAGGAAACAATGGCAGGCAATCACAAACACAGTAAAACACCTAGAAAACACCCTCAAAGGTGTCCAAAAGGTGACAAACAACTCACAACACAACACAAACACATGGGAAAGTGACAAGGACATGTACTCATGCGAAAACAAAACAGCTGGACAAGGAAAAAGAGGAGGACACACAGATATAGGCATGGCACGCCCTTCTAAAGTCATGTAAAACACCGCAAGGTGACTCCAAGCGGAGTCTCCCTTTTTTCCAAAAATTGGGCCCCACACACCCACCCCTTCAGTGGCAGCAGTTGTGCCCCAGTTGTACACTTCACAGCTAGATTTGCATCAAGCACATTCAAAAATACGCCATTCTTATCCGTCCCCAGGATGACACCGGGGTAGGTAGCAAAGTCTTTCCTGATCCCAGCTCTGTTCATCTTGGCTTCTTTTAAAAACACAGCAAGCAAGGGTTACTCCAAGCGGAGTCTCCCTTTTTTCCAAAAATTGGGCCCCACACACACCCACCCCTTCAGTGGCAGCACTTGGGCCCCAGTTGTACACTTCACAGCTAGATTTGCATCAAGCACATTCAAAAATACGCTATTCTTAACCGTCCCCAGGATGACACCGGGGTAGGTAGCAAAGTCTTTCCTGATCCCAGCTCTGTTCATCTTGGCTTCTTTTAAAAACACAGCAAGCAAGGGTTACTCCAAGCGGAGTCTCCCTTTTTTCCAAAAATTGGGCCACACAGACACCCACCCCATCAGTGGCAGCACTTGGGCCCTAGTTGCAAACAGGATGTTTTGATTTGCATCAAGCACATTCAAAAATACGCTATTCTTAGCCGTCCCCAGGATGACACCGGGGTAGGTAGCAAAGTCTTTCCTGATCCCAGCTCTGTTCATCTTGGCTTCTTTTAAAAACACAGCAAGCAAGGGTTACTCCAAGCGGAGTCTCCCTTTTTTCCAAAAATTGGGCCACACAGACACCCACCCCATCAGTGGCAGCACTTGGGCCCTAGTTGCAAACAGGATGTTTTGATTTGCATCAAGCACATTCAAAAATACGCTATTCTTAGCCGTCCCCAGGATGACACTGGGGTAGGTAGCAAAGTCTTTGCTGACCCATGACTTGTTCATCTTGGCTTCTTTTAAAAACAATGTAAGCAAGGGTTACTCCAAGCGGAGTCTCCCTTTTTTCCAAAAATTGGGCCCCACACACACCCACCCATTCAGTGGCAGCAGTTGTGCCCCAGTTGTACACTTCACAGCTAGATTTGCATCAAGCACATTCAAAAATACGCCATTCTTATCCGTCCCCAGGATGACACCGGGGTAGGTAGCAAAGTCTTTCCTGATCCCAGCTCTGTTCATCTTGGCTTCTTTTAAAAACACAGCAAGCAAGGGTTACTCCAAGCGGAGTCTCCCTTTTTTCCAAAAATTGGGCCACACAGACACCCACCACATCAGTGGCAGCACTTGGGCCCTAGTTGCAAACAGGATGTTTTGATTTGCATCAAGCACATTCAAAAATACGCTATTCTTAGCCGTCCCCAGGATGACACCGGGGTAGGTAGCAAAGTCTTTGCTGACCCATGACTTGTTCATCTTGGCTTCTTTTAAAAACAATGTAAGCAAGGGTTACTCCAAGCGGAGTCTCCCTTTTTTCCAAAAATTGGGCCACACAGACACCCACCCCATCAGTGGCAGCACTTGGGCCCTAGTTGCAAACAGGATGTTTTGATTTGCATCAAGCACATTCAAAAATACGCTATTCTTAGCCGTCCCCAGGATGACACCGGGGTAGGTAGCAAAGTCTTTCCTGATCCCAGCTCTGTTCATCTTGGCTTCTTTTAAAAACACAGCAAGCAAGGGTTACTCCAAGCGGAGTCTCCCTTTTTTCCAAAAATTGGGCCACACAGACACCCACCCCATCAGTGGCAGCACTTGGGCCCTAGTTGCAAACAGGATGTTTTGATTTGCATCAAGCACATTCAAAAATACGCTATTCTTAGACGTCCCCAGGATGACACCGGGGTAGGTAGCAAAGTCTTTCCTGATCCCAGCTCTGTTCATCTTGGCTTCTTTTAAAAACACAGCAAGCAAGGGTTACTCCAAGCGGAGTCTCCCTTTTTTCCAAAAATTGGGCCACACAGACACCCACCCCATCAGTGGCAGCACTTGGGCCCTAGTTGCAAACAGGATGTTTTGATTTGCATCAAGCACATTCAAAAATACGCTATTCTTAGCCGTCCCCAGGATGACACCGGGGTAGGTAGCAAAGTCTTTGCTGACCCATGACTTGTTCATCTTGGCTTCTTTTAAAAACAATGTAAGCAAGGGTTACTCCAAGCGGAGTCTCCCTTTTTTCCAAAAATTGGGCCACACAGACACCCACCCCATCAGTGGCAGCACTTGGGCCCTAGTTGCAAACAGGATGTTTTGATTTGCATCAAGCACATTCAAAAATACGCTATTCTTAGCCGTCCACAGGATGACACCGGGGTAGGTAGCAAAGTCTTTCCTGATCCCAGCTCTGTTCATCTTGGCTTCTTTTAAAAACACAGCAAGCAAGGGTTACTCCAAGCGGAGTCTCCCTTTTTTCCAAAAATTGGGCCACACAGACACCCACCCCATCAGTGGCAGCACTTGGGCCCTAGTTGCAAACAGGATGTTTTGATTTGCATCAAGCACATTCAAAAATACGCTATTCTTAGCCGTCCCCAGGATGACACTGGGGTAGGTAGCAAAGTCTTTGCTGACCCATGACTTGTTCATCTTGGCTTCTTTTAAAAACAATGTAAGCAAGGGTTACTCCAAGCGGAGTCTCCCCTTTTTTCCAAAAATTGGGCCCCACACACACCCACCCATTCAGTGGCAGCAGTTGTGCCCCAGTTGTACACTTCACAGCTAGATTTGCATCAAGCACATTCAAAAATACGCCATTCTTATCCGTCCCCAGGATGACACCGGGGTAGGTAGCAAAGTCTTTCCTGATCCCAGCTCTGTTCATCTTGGCTTCTTTTAAAAACACAGCAAGCAAGGGTTACTCCAAGCGGAGTCTCCCTTTTTTCCAAAAATTGGGCCACACAGACACCCACCACATCAGTGGCAGCACTTGGGCCCTAGTTGCAAACAGGATGTTTTGATTTGCATCAAGCACATTCAAAAATACGCTATTCTTAGCCGTCCCCAGGATGACACCGGGGTAGGTAGCAAAGTCTTTGCTGACCCATGACTTGTTCATCTTGGCTTCTTTTAAAAACAATGTAAGCAAGGGTTACTCCAAGCGGAGTCTCCCTTTTTTCCAAAAATTGGGCCACACAGACACCCACCCCATCAGTGGCAGCACTTGGGCCCTAGTTGCAAACAGGATGTTTTGATTTGCATCAAGCACATTCAAAAATACGCTATTCTTAGCCGTCCCCAGGATGACACCGGGGTAGGTAGCAAAGTCTTTCCTGATCCCAGCTCTGTTCATCTTGGCTTCTTTTAAAAACACAGCAAGCAAGGGTTACTCCAAGCGGAGTCTCCCTTTTTTCCAAAAATTGGGCCACACAGACACCCACCCCATCAGTGGCAGCACTTGGGCCCTAGTTGCAAACAGGATGTTTTGATTTGCATCAAGCACATTCAAAAATACGCTATTCTTAGCCGTCCCCAGGATGACACTGGGGTAGGTAGCAAAGTCTTTGCTGACCCATGACTTGTTCATCTTGGCTTCTTTTAAAAACAATGTAAGCAAGGGTTACTCCAAGCGGAGTCTCCCCTTTTTTCCAAAAATTGGGCCCCACACACACCCACCCATTCAGTGGCAGCAGTTGTGCCCCAGTTGTACACTTCACAGCTAGATTTGCATCAAGCACATTCAAAAATACGCCATTCTTATCCGTCCCCAGGATGACACCGGGGTAGGTAGCAAAGTCTTTCCTGATCCCAGCTCTGTTCATCTTGGCTTCTTTTAAAAACACAGCAAGCAAGGGTTACTCCAAGCGGAGTCTCCCTTTTTTCCAAAAATTGGGCCACACAGACACCCACCCCATCAGTGGCAGCACTTGGGCCCTAGTTGCAAACAGGATGTTTTGATTTGCATCAAGCACATTCAAAAATACGCTATTCTTAGCCGTCCCCAGGATGACACCGGGGTAGGTAGCAAAGTCTTTCCTGATCCCAGCTCTGTTCATCTTGGCTTCTTTTAAAAACACAGCAAGCAAGGGTTACTCCAAGCGGAGTCTCCCTTTTTTCCAAAAATTGGGCCACACAGACACCCACCCCATCAGTGGCAGCACTTGGGCCCTAGTTGCAAACAGGATGTTTTGATTTGCATCAAGCACATTCCAAATCCACAAGCATTTACTCTCCCCAGGATGACACAGGGGTAGTAAATTCCTTCTGGATCCATGACTTGTTCATTTTGATGAACGTCAGTCTGTCCACATTGTCACTGGACAGACGCGTGCGCTTATCTGTCAGCACACACCCAGCAGCACTGAATACACGTTCAGAGACAACGCTGGCAGCTGGACACGACAAAATCTCCAAGGCGTAAGTTGCGAGCTCTGGCCATTTTTGTAGGTTTGAAGCCCAAAAGGAGCAAGGCTCCAGTTGCACAGTCATGGCATCGATGTTCATTTGGAGATACTCCTGTATCATCCTCTCCAGCCGTTGACTATGTGTCAGACTTGTTGTCTCTGGTGGCCTTGCAAAAGAGGGTCTAAAAAAATTATGAAAAGATTCCATAAAATTGCTGTTACCGGCACCAGAAAAGGTCCTACTGGTACGGGTAGACTGTTGAAGATGACGAGACCGTCCCATGTTTGTCAAGTTACAACTGGGAGATTCACTCCCTGCACCTGCACGGTTGTTTGGTGGAAAAGCCGAGCTAAGATCTAGTAACAGCTTCTGCTGATACTCCTGCATACGTGCGTCCCTTTCTATGGCTGGAATTATGTCACAAAATTTGGACTTGTACCGGGGATCTAATAGTGTGGCAATCCAGTAGTCATCATCACTTCTAATTTTGACAATACGACTGTCATGTTGGAGGTAGTGCAACAAAAAGGCACTCATGTGTCTTGCGCAGCCATGCGGACCAAGTCCATGCTGTGTTTGTGGCATAGAGGTGCTACCCGTTCTTTCTTCCTCTGACATCTGACCCCAACCTCTTTCAACTGAAATTTGACCAAGGTCTCCCTCATCCGCTGAGTCTTCCATGTCCATGGACAGTTCGTCCTCCATTTCTTCATGTTCTCCTGCACCTTGCTCAACATTTCGCCTGCTACTATGCGCCCTTGTCGATCCCTGTCCCCCATGGTCCCATGCCTGCTGCGTTGGTGATGATGAACGTCTGGACCTTCGTGATGTTGTTGTCCCTTGCGCATATGAATCCTCCTGTAGTTCCTCCCCTTCATGTTGTCCCACCCCCTGACTCCGAATAGTGTTTAGCGTGTGCTCCAGCATGTAAATGACTGGAATCGTCATGCTGATAATGGCATTGTCAGAGCTAAACATATTCGTCGCCATGTCGAAACTGTGCAGAAGGGTGCATAGGTCCTTGATCTGAGACCACTCCATCAGGGTGATCTGCCCCACCTCTGCATCTCGTTGGCCCAGGCTATACGTCATGACGTATTGCACCAGGGCTCTGCGGTGCTGCCACAGTCGCTGTAACATGTGGAGAGTTGAATTCCAGCGTGTCGCCACATCGCATTTCAGGCGATGAACCGGCAGGCCGAAAGACTTCTGGAGCGATGCAAGTCGCTCTGCTGCGGCGCTTGAACGGCGGAAGTGAGCTGACAGTTTTCGTGCCCTGTTCAGAAGGCCATCTAGGCCGGGATAGTGTGTTAAAAATTGCTGCACGACAAGGTTCAACACGTGAGCCATACAAGGTACGTGTGTCACCTTGCCCAGGCGAAGTGCCGCACCCAGGTTTGCAGCATTGTCGCACACGGCCTTACCAGGCTGCAGTTTGAGTGGAGACAACCATTTATTAAACTCGGACCGCAAAGCTGACCACAACTCCTCAGCTGTGTGACTCTTATTACCAAGACATGTCAAGCTAAAGACCGCCTGATGCCGTTGCGCTCTGCTGCCAGCATAGTAATGAGGGGTGCGTGATTCCTTCTGCGCAGTGAGAACGCTGGTGGCCTGACCAGGCAGGCTTGGGGCGGAGGTGGAGGACCCAGATGAGGTGGAGGATGCAGAAGCAGTGGCGGAACTTGGACAGACAGAGGATTGACACACAAGTCGTGGGGACGGCAAGACTTGTGCAGCAGACCCTTCACCATCTATCACCATAGTTACCCAGTGCCCAGTCAGCGACATGTAACGTCCCTGTCCATGCTTACTGGTCCAAGTATCGGTGGTGAAATGCACCCGTTCACACACAGAGTTTCTCAAGGAAGCGGTGATGTTGTGTGCGACATGCTGGTGTAGCGCGGGCACACCTTTCTTAGAGAAGTAGTGGCGACTAGGCATCTGGTACTGGGGCACAGCGACAGACATAAGGTCTCTAAAATCCTGTGTGTCCACTAGGCGGAAAGGCAGCATTTCGGTAGCCAACAGCTTACAGAGGGATAGAGTCAACCTCTTAGCTTTGTCATGGGTCGGAGGAAGTGGCCTTTTATTTGACCACATCTGAGGGACAGAGATCTGGCTGCTGTGTGTAGACGGTGTTGAGTAGGGTGTCCCTTGAAAAATGCAGGTTTGTGAGGAAAGTGCAGGCGGAGACATGATGTTGCCTTCATCCAACGTTGGTGCTATCGATGTCTGAGAGAGCTGTACACACTCACTTGTTTCCCCTTCCAAACCAACTGACGACCTTACAAGCAAACTGCCTGTTGCGGTTACAGTGGTGGAAGTTTTGCGTGGAAAAACAGGTGTGGCAGCTGTCCCCACAGTCCTAGAAGATGAAGAGCGCGCGGATGCAGTGGAAGGGGCGGGCGGTGGATGGTTCGCTCCACTAGGCCGCATTGCAGCACGGTGAGCTTCCCACCGGGACTTATGATATTTAGTCATGTGACGATTCATGGAAGAAGTTGTCAAACTGCTGAGGTTTTGACCTCTACTAACAGAATCATGACAAATGTTACATATCACATGAGTTGGGCGATCTTTTTCGATGTGAAAAAAGGACCAGGCTAGGCAAGGCTTAGAGGCCATGCGACCTGTTGATCCACCCCGAATAATGCTCATAGGCAGAGTGGTGGCTGAGGATGCAGTTGTAGACGTGCTACCAGTGCTCCGACTCTGTCCAGGAAGGCGCAAGGTAACTTCGTCGTCGGTTGCATCCTCCTCCACCGCCTCTGTTGACCTCCTCGAGTGCCTGACTGGGGGTTGACAGTAGGTGGGATCTAGAACGTCATCATCAATTGTTGTGTTTGCACTCCCCTCCCCCTCAGACCGAGCCTCTTCTTGCCCTGACGGAATATTTAAGTTGTCATCCCAATCGGGTATCTGCGTCTCATCTTCATCAGTATGTTCCTCATTGTCTATAACCACAGGTGTTACAGTTTGTGACAAAGGGTCAACATTATGCTCAGAAACTTGGTCCTCACGGCCTGAATCTGAGTCACAAAGGTTCTGGGCATCACTGCAGACCATTTCCTGTTCTGTACTCACTGTAGCTTGGGAGCAGACCTCTGATTCCCAGGCTATAGTGTGACTGAACAGCTCTGCAGACTCAGCCATCTCAGTTCCACCATACTGTGCAGGGCTGATGGAGACTTCAGAGCTGGGAGAAAGCAAGTTTGATTGGGATGACAACTCAGAGGACTGGTGTTTTTTGGATGCGGTACTTGAAGTGGCAGAGAGGGCACTTGTTGGACCACTTGAGATCCATTCAAGCATTTTCCTTTTTTGCCCATCATCTACCTTTGTTCCTGTTGTTCGTGTCCGTAACAAAGGGAGCACATCGGATTGTCCACGGTAAGTAGTAGACATCTTACTTTTGCTGGTAGATGGTCTATCTTCAGCAGATGATAATGGAGCTTTGCCACCTTCCCCACGGACAAAACCTTTTTTGCCTTTTCCACCACGCCTCTTCCCCTTTCCACCAGCATCTGTCATTTTGCCACTCATGTTGATTGCGACAAGATTGTGGACTGAAAATGTGGTAGTAAAAATTGAGAGGTGGTGAAGATTGCAGTGGTGGTCTAGCTTTATTAACAGCAGAATAATAAAGAATAAATATCCCTGACAATGCAACTTAGTTATAATTAGTTGGAGTGTGCAACGCAGGCAGACGTGCTGCAAATGTCTTTGCACTAGTGGGACTATAGCAAAGTCCAATAGCCACGTATAGGATGCCACTAGGTACACTGAGTGTTTGCTAGTATAATGGCTTGGTTAGAATGAGTTGTAGTGTGCAACGCAGGCAGACGCGCTCTGCAAATGTCTTTGCACTAGTGGGACTATAGCAAAGTCCAATAGCCACGTATAGGATGCCACTAGGTACACTGAGTGTTTGCTAGTATAATGGCTTGGTTAGAATGAGTTGTAGTGTGCAACGCAGGCAGACGCGCTCTGCAAATGTCTTTGCACTAGTGGGACTATAGCAAAGTCCAATAGCCACGTATAGGATGCCACTAGGTACACTGAGTGTTTGCTAGTATAATGGCTTGGTTAGAATGAGTTGTAGTGTGCAACGCAGGCAGACGCGCTCTGCAAATGTCTTTGCACTAGTGGGACTATAGCAAAGTCCAATAGCCACGTATAGGATGCCACTAGGTACACTGAGTGTTTGCTAGTATAATGGCTTGGTTAGAATGAGTTGTAGTGTGCAACGCAGGCAGACGCGCTCTGCAAATGTCTTTGCACTAGTGGGACTATAGCAAAGTCCAATAGCCACGTATAGGATGCCACTAGGTACACTGAGTGTTTGCTAGTATAATGGCTTGGTTAGAATGAGTTGTAGTGTGCAACGCAGGCAGACGCGCTCTGCAAATGTCTTTGCACTAGTGGGACTATAGCAAAGTCCAATAGCCACGTATAGGATGCCACTAGGTACACTGAGTGTTTGCTAGTATAATGGCTTGGTTAGAATGAGTTGTAGTGTGCAACGCAGGCAGACGCGCTCTGCAAATGTCTTTGCACTAGTGGGACTATAGCAAAGTCCAATAGCCACGTATAGGATGCCACTAGGTACACTGAGTGTTTGCTAGTATAATGGCTTGGTTAGAATGAGTTGTAGTGTGCAACGCAGGCAGACGCGCTCTGCAAATGTCTTTGCACTAGTGGGACTATAGCAAAGTCCAATAGCCACGTATAGGATGCCACTAGGTACACTGAGTGTTTGCTAGTATAATGGCTTGGTTAGAATGAGTTGTAGTGTGCAACGCAGGCAGACGCGCTCTGCAAATGTCTTTGCACTAGTGGGACTATAGCAAAGTCCAATAGCCACGTATAGGATGCCACTAGGTACACTGAGTGTTTGCTAGTATAATGGCTTGGTTAGAATGAGTTGTAGTGTGCAACGCAGGCAGACGCGCTCTGCAAATGTCTTTGCACTAGTGGGACTATAGCAAAGTCCAATAGCCACGTATAGGATGCCACTAGGTACACTGAGTGTTTGCTAGTATAATGGCTTGGTTAGAATGAGTTGTAGTGTGCAACGCAGGCAGACGCGCTCTGCAAATGTCTTTGCACTAGTGGGACTATAGCAAAGTCCAATAGCCACGTATAGGATGCCACTAGGTACACTGAGTGTTTGCTAGTATAATGGCTTGGTTAGAATGAGTTGTAGTGTGCAACGCAGGCAGACGCGCTCTGCAAATGTCTTTGCACTAGTGGGACTATAGCAAAGTCCAATAGCCACGTACAGGATGCCACTAGGTACACTGAGTGTTTGCTAGTATAATGGCTTGGTTAGAATGAGTTGTAGTGTGCAACGCAGGCAGACGCGCTCTGCAAATGTCTTTGCACTAGTGGGACTATAGCAAAGTCCAATAGCCACGTATAGGATGCCACTAGGTACACTGAGTGTTTGCTAGTATAATGGCTTGGTTAGAATGAGTTGTAGTGTGCAACGCAGGCAGACGCGCTCTGCAAATGTCTTTGCACTAGTGGGACTATAGCAAAGTCCAATAGCCACGTATAGGATGCCACTAGGTACACTGAGTGTTTGCTAGTATAATGGCTTGGTTAGAATGAGTTGTAGTGTGCAACGCAGGCAGACGCGCTCTGCAAATGTCTTTGCACTAGTGGGACTATAGCAAAGTCCAATAGCCACGTATAGGATGCCACTAGGTACACTGAGTGTTTGCTAGTATAATGGCTTGATTAGAATGAGTTGTAGTGTGCAACGCAGGCAGACGCGCTCTGCAAATGTCTTTGCACTAGTGGGACTATAGCAAAGTCCAATAGCCACGTATAGGATGCCACTAGGTACACTGAGTGTTTGCTAGTATAATGGCTTGGTTAGAATGAGTTGTAGTGTGCAACGCAGGCAGACGCGCTCTGCAAATGTCTTTGCACTAGTGGGACTATAGCAAAGTCCAATAGCCACGTATAGGATGCCACTAGGTACACTGAGTGTTTGCTAGTATAATGGCTTGGTTAGAATGAGTTGTAGTGTGCAACGCAGGCAGACGCGCTCTGCAAATGTCTTTGCACTAGTGGGACTATAGCAAAGTCCAATAGCCACGTATAGGATGCCACTAGGTACACTGAGTGTTTGCTAGTATAATGGCTTGGTTAGAATGAGTTGTAGTGTGCAACGCAGGCAGACGCGCTCTGCAAATGTCTTTGCACTAGTGGGACTATAGCAAAGTCCAATAGCCACGTATAGGATGCCACTAGGTACACTGAGTGTTTGCTAGTATAATGGCTTGGTTAGAATGAGTTGTAGTGTGCAACGCAGGCAGACGCGCTCTGCAAATGTCTTTGCACTAGTGGGACTATAGCAAAGTCCAATAGCCACGTATAGGATGCCACTAGGTACACTGAGTGTTTGCTAGTATAATGGCTTGGTTAGAATGAGTTGTAGTGTGCAACGCAGGCAGACGCGCTCTGCAAATGTCTTTGCACTAGTGGGACTATAGCAAAGTCCAATAGCCACGTATAGGATGCCACTAGGTACACTGAGTGTTTGCTAGTATAATGGCTTGGTTAGAATGAGTTGTAGTGTGCAACGCAGGCAGACGCGCTCTGCAAATGTCTTTGCACTAGTGGGACTATAGCAAAGTCCAATAGCCACGTATAGGATGCCACTAGGTACACTGAGTGTTTGCTAGTATAATGGCTTGGTTAGAATGAGTTGTAGTGTGCAACGCAGGCAGACGCGCTCTGCAAATGTCTTTGCACTAGTGGGACTATAGCAAAGTCCAATAGCCACGTATAGGATGCCACTAGGTACACTGAGTGTTTGCTAGTATAATGGCTTGGTTAGAATGAGTTGTAGTGTGCAACGCAGGCAGACGCGCTCTGCAAATGTCTTTGCACTAGTGGGACTATAGCAAAGTCCAATAGCCACGTATAGGATGCCACTAGGTACACTGAGTGTTTGCTAGTATAATGGCTTGGTTAGAATGAGTTGTAGTGTGCAACGCAGGCAGACGCGCTCTGCAAATGTCTTTGCACTAGTGGGACTATAGCAAAGTCCAATAGCCACGTATAGGATGCCACTAGGTACACTGAGTGTTTGCTAGTATAATGGCTTGGTTAGAATGAGTTGTAGTGTGCAACGCAGGCAGACGCGCTCTGCAAATGTCTTTGCACTAGTGGGACTATAGCAAAGTCCAATAGCCACGTATAGGATGCCACTAGGTACACTGAGTGTTTGCTAGTATAATGGCTTGGTTAGAATGAGTTGTAGTGTGCAACGCAGGCAGACGCGCTCTGCAAATGTCTTTGCACTAGTGGGACTATAGCAAAGTCCAATAGCCACGTATAGGATGCCACTAGGTACACTGAGTGTTTGCTAGTATAATGGCTTGGTTAGAATGAGTTGTAGTGTGCAACGCAGGCAGACGCGCTCTGCAAATGTCTTTGCACTAGTGGGACTATAGCAAAGTCCAATAGCCACGTATAGGATGCCACTAGGTACACTGAGTGTTTGCTAGTATAATGGCTTGGTTAGAATGAGTTGTAGTGTGCAACGCAGGCAGACGCGCTCTGCAAATGTCTTTGCACTAGTGGGACTATAGCAAAGTCCAATAGCCACGTATAGGATGCCACTAGGTACACTGAGTGTTTGCTAGTATAATGGCTTGGTTAGAATGAGTTGTAGTGTGCAACGCAGGCAGACGCGCTCTGCAAATGTCTTTGCACTAGTGGGACTATAGCAAAGTCCAATAGCCACGTATAGGATGCCACTAGGTACACTGAGTGTTTGCTAGTATAATGGCTTGGTTAGAATGAGTTGTAGTGTGCAACGCAGGCAGACGCGCTCTGCAAATGTCTTTGCACTAGTGGGACTATAGCAAAGTCCAATAGCCACGTATAGGATGCCACTAGGTACACTGAGTGTTTGCTAGTATAATGGCTTGGTTAGAATGAGTTGTAGTGTGCAACGCAGGCAGACGCGCTCTGCAAATGTCTTTGCACTAGTGGGACTATAGCAAAGTCCAATAGCCACGTATAGGATGCCACTAGGTACACTGAGTGTTTGCTAGTATAATGGCTTGGTTAGAATGAGTTGTAGTGTGCAACGCAGGCAGACGCGCTCTGCAAATGTCTTTGCACTAGTGGGACTATAGCAAAGTCCAATAGCCACGTATAGGATGCCACTAGGTACACTGAGTGTTTGCTAGTATAATGGCTTGGTTAGAATGAGTTGTAGTGTGCAACGCAGGCAGACGCGCTCTGCAAATGTCTTTGCACTAGTGGGACTATAGCAAAGTCCAATAGCCACGTATAGGATGCCACTAGGTACACTGAGTGTTTGCTAGTATAATGGCTTGGTTAGAATGAGTTGTAGTGTGCAACGCAGGCAGACGCGCTCTGCAAATGTCTTTGCACTAGTGGGACTATAGCAAAGTCCAATAGCCACGTATAGGATGCCACTAGGTACACTGAGTGTTTGCTAGTATAATGGCTTGGTTAGAATGAGTTGTAGTGTGCAACGCAGGCAGACGCGCTCTGCAAATGTCTTTGCACTAGTGGGACTATAGCAAAGTCCAATAGCCACGTATAGGATGCCACTAGGTACACTGAGTGTTTGCTAGTATAATGGCTTGGTTAGAATGAGTTGTAGTGTGCAACGCAGGCAGACGCGCTCTGCAAATGTCTTTGCACTAGTGGGACTATAGCAAAGTCCAATAGCCACGTATAGGATGCCACTAGGTACACTGAGTGTTTGCTAGTATAATGGCTTGGTTAGAATGAGTTGTAGTGTGCAACGCAGGCAGACGCGCTCTGCAAATGTCTTTGCACTAGTGGGACTATAGCAAAGTCCAATAGCCACGTATAGGATGCCACTAGGTACACTGAGTGTTTGCTAGTATAATGGCTTGGTTAGAATGAGTTGTAGTGTGCAACGCAGGCAGACGCGCTCTGCAAATGTCTTTGCACTAGTGGGACTATAGCAAAGTCCAATAGCCACGTATAGGATGCCACTAGGTACACTGAGTGTTTGCTAGTATAATGGCTTGGTTAGAATGAGTTGTAGTGTGCAACGCAGGCAGACGCGCTCTGCAAATGTCTTTGCACTAGTGGGACTATAGCAAAGTCCAATAGCCACGTATAGGATGCCACTAGGTACACTGAGTGTTTGCTAGTATAATGGCTTGGTTAGAATGAGTTGTAGTGTGCAACGCAGGCAGACGCGCTCTGCAAATGTCTTTGCACTAGTGGGACTATAGCAAAGTCCAATAGCCACGTATAGGATGCCACTAGGTACACTGAGTGTTTGCTAGTATAATGGCTTGGTTAGAATGAGTTGTAGTGTGCAACGCAGGCAGACGCGCTCTGCAAATGTCTTTGCACTAGTGGGACTATAGCAAAGTCCAATAGCCACGTATAGGATGCCACTAGGTACACTGAGTGTTTGCTAGTATAATGGCTTGGTTAGAATGAGTTGTAGTGTGCAACGCAGGCAGACGCGCTCTGCAAATGTCTTTGCACTAGTGGGACTATAGCAAAGTCCAATAGCCACGTATAGGATGCCACTAGGTACACTGAGTGTTTGCTAGTATAATGGCTTGGTTAGAATGAGTTGTAGTGTGCAACGCAGGCAGACGCGCTCTGCAAATGTCTTTGCACTAGTGGGACTATAGCAAAGTCCAATAGCCACGTATAGGATGCCACTAGGTACACTGAGTGTTTGCTAGTATAATGGCTTGGTTAGAATGAGTTGTAGTGTGCAACGCAGGCAGACGCGCTCTGCAAATGTCTTTGCACTAGTGGGACTATAGCAAAGTCCAATAGCCACGTATAGGATGCCACTAGGTACACTGAGTGTTTGCTAGTATAATGGCTTGGTTAGAATGAGTTGTAGTGTGCAACGCAGGCAGACGCGCTCTGCAAATGTCTTTGCACTAGTGGGACTATAGCAAAGTCCAATAGCCACGTATAGGATGCCACTAGGTACACTGAGTGTTTGCTAGTATAATGGCTTGGTTAGAATGAGTTGTAGTGTGCAACGCAGGCAGACGCGCTCTGCAAATGTCTTTGCACTAGTGGGACTATAGCAAAGTCCAATAGCCACGTATAGGATGCCACTAGGTACACTGAGTGTTTGCTAGTATAATGGCTTGGTTAGAATGAGTTGTAGTGTGCAATGCAGGCAGACGCGCTCTGCAAATGTCTTTGCACTAGTGGGACTATAGCAAAGTCCAATAGCCACGTATAGGATGCCACTAGGTACACTGAGTGTTTGCTAGTATAATGGCTTAGTTATCAGTTGGAGTGTGCAGAGGACAAGAGGGTACAGTGGCAGGATTGTGGTGCTCTGGGTAGAGGAATGGAAGACTGCCTTTCTATTCCCTCCTAATGGTGAAATGCAGGTAGGAAATCCCTGACCTGGGCTACACAGACGCTGTTGCTGTTTGCAGGACCTGTCACCTATGGCTCTCTGACCCTGCCGGTTGGAGCCCTTAAAAGGACTGCTATAAAGTGCTCTCCCTAAGCTGTCTAACGCTGTGTATGCAGCGCATACAGCTGTATCGGCTATAGGACTCAGGAAGACGGAGCTGCGACAGTGATGTCTGACACCAAAGACGCAGAAGGCAGATAATGGCGTCCGTGAAGAAAATGTCCGGTTTTATAATGCAGGGACATGTGACATGCAGATCCTATCACACATGCCGTTGCTTCTCTGGCTCAAAGTCCACTTAGCTGTGTGTGTGTCTGGGATTGGCTGACATGCTGGCCCGCCCCACAAGACGCGCGCGCTTAGGGAAGGAAGACAAGAAAAAAAAAAAAAAAAAATGGCGATCGCCATTATAGAAACAGCAGTGATCTGATGGCGCTGTTCACGCACACTATACACTGAAATGTGATAATAGTTTGATTCACAGAGTGACTTACACTATTACAGCAGAAACCAAGCTATGATTTAGCTGTTTTTTGGCTGCTAGAACCGTTCTCGAACGTTTCTAGAACTACCGAGCTTTTGCAAAAAGCTCGAGTTCTAGTTCGATCTAGAACATGCCCCAAAATCACTCGAGCCGCGAACTGGAGAACCACGAACCACGAACCGCGCTCAACTCTAATGGTTACCACCACTCACTGTGTCTGAACACCGGAAGCTGAGCTGACAGCCGCTCTGTGCATGCGGTAGCGTCTATTGTGAAGGAGGGGGCTGCGGGGGATCAATGCTGCACAGATACCGTGGGACACCGGGGAACACCAGTGGGGTTATAGGGGGTGACCTGGCAGGGCCTGGGGAGGAGTTTTCTGTCGCATGTGTCATGGCACATGCAACAGAAATCAGAGGAGTAGAGTGAATGCGGCCGGCACGCTGCTATGCACGCGGTCATCTTGGATTTCCAAAAGAGGGTGAGAGGGGCACTTTTGCGACACCAGGGGACCGGAAGGGACCAGGGAGGAGATTTATCTCCAATCTGACATGTTTGTTCATGCCAGATGGGAGATAAATAATTTTTTACCGTCGCTGTCATTTACTGTAATGTGATCATCGGTATACGGTGTATATCGGTGATCACATGAGCGGGGACCGGAAAAACTGGCCTGAATCATGATCTCCAGGGTCTCAGTTACCCCTGAAACCCCGGAGATTTTCTGACGCTGGGGGGCACTATTCACTTATTTCTAGAGATGAGCGAACCGGTCGCAGTTCGGCTCGAGGTCGGTTTGCCGAACGGAGCTCCCGTTCGAGTTCGGTTCGTCGAACGTTCGACAAACCGAACACGAACCAATAGGCTATAAAGGGAGGCAATCACAAACACATAAAAATGCATTATAAATGTACACATACAGTTAATAAACATTGCCATAACACTTACCAGTCCCCGCGATCCCTCCTGCACTCTGTCTCCTGCCGCTATTCCATCCGATGATCGCTGAATCTTCCCGGTGACCGGCACTGCCAGCAGAGATGCAGGACCTATCGTGACGTCAAAATAGCCATGTGACCAGTCACGTGGCTATTATCTCATTGGCTACAGACTGGTCACATGACTATGACGCGTCATGTAGGACCTGCGAGTGCATCTCTCCGGTACACGGTGCACATTTGTGTATCGTCGTGTACCGGCGACATGCTCTAGCACACGGTCGACTCCCCGTTCCGTTAGGGACCGGCTGACACAGCCGGTCATTAACGGAGATCACCGTTGCCATAGCAACGCAGTTAGCGGTTACGTCACCGCTAACCGCGGCTCCGGGAGCACCGTTGCTATGGTAACGCGTCTGTCAGCGTTACCCCTGTTACCGCTAGCAGCACTGATCACTCATGGAGAGAAGGCTGCACGCTGCTTCTCGTGCAGCTTTCACGGAGTGAATACTCCACGGGAAGCAGCGTCTTCCCCCATGCAGCAGTGATGTAGCAGAGCTGCATTTGTTGAACGAGAAAGACAGAAGAGCAGGATCGTGGAGGGCTGACAGGGGGTAATAAAGATGGAGTCTCTAATGTGTCTGTGTATTTATTTCTATTAAAGTATTTTTTCTCTGTGTGGTGTCTTTTTTTAACCCTTTATTGGAGATTCTTAATGGCCGGGTCAAACGTGCCTGACATTAAGAATCTCTGGCTTAATACTGGCTAGTAAAACAAAGCCAGTATTAACTCATGATTACCAACAAGCCACTCGGCTCCAGGGCTGTTGGAAGAGTTGGATACAGCGCCAGATGATGGCGCTTCTATGAGAGTGCCATTTTCTGGGACGGCTGCGGACTGAAATTCGCAGCAGAGGCGCCCAGAAACCTCGGGCTAACCAGTGCTGCGGATTCCAATCCCCAGCTGCCTAGTTGTACCTGGCTGGACACAAAAATTGGGCGAAACCCACGTCATTTGTTTTTTTAATTATTTCATGAAATAAGTGAAATAATTAAAAAAAACGGGCTTCCCTATATTTTTGGTTCCCAGCCGGGTACAAATAGGCAACTGGGGGTTGGAGGCAGCCCGTGGCTGCCTGCTGTACCTGGCTAGCATACAAAAATATGGCGAAGCCCACGTCATTTTTTTGGTGGGCAAAAAACTTCTGCATACAGTCCTGGATGGAGTATGCTGAGCCTTGTAGTTCTGCAGCTGCTGTCTGCTCTTCTCCATACAGACAGACAGCAACTGCAAAACTACAAGGCTCAGCATACTCCATCCAGGACTGTATGCAGAAGTTTTTTTCCCCCTGAAAAAACTATGTGGGCTTCGCCATATTTTTGTATGCTAGCCAGGTACAGCAGGCAGGTACGGCTGCCCCCAACCGCCAGTTGCCTATTTGTACCCGGCTGGGAACCAAAAATAAAGGGAAGCCCTTTTTTATTATTTCATGAATTTCATGAAATAATTAGAAAACAAATGACGTAGGCTTCGCCCCATTTTTGTGTCCAGCCAGGTACAACTAGGCAGCTGGGGATTGGAATCCGCAGCACAGGTTGGCCTGAGCTTTCTGGGCCCCACTGCTGCGAATTGCAGTCTGCAGCCGCCTCAGAAAATGACATTTTCATAGAAACGCCATCTTCTGGCGCTGTATCCAACTCTTCCAGCACCTGCCTGCTATACCTGGCTAGCATACAAAAATATGGCGAAGCTCACGTCCTTTTTTTGTAGTTTTTTGGCAAAAAAAATAAAAAATGCTTCCCTGGATTTTCCATTGCCAGTGAAGGTAACACCAAGCAGTGGGGGTTAGCAGCCAGTAGCTGCTTGGATTACCCTTAGCTAGAAATACAAAAAATGCAGCGGGAGCCCATATATATTTTTTTTAATTATTTATTTAAATAACTAAAAACAAAATGGGCTTCCCTGTATTTTGATTGCTGGACATCACAGTGCTGTAAAAATAAATCTTTAAAAAAAGACGTAGCGCTCCGCGGTATTTTTGATTCTCAGCGCAGATAAAGCAGACACTTTTGGGTTGCCACCTCCATCTGCCTGCCGTTACCTTAGTTGGCAATCAAAATACAGGGAAGCCCATTAATTTTTTCTATTTAAAAAATAGTTAAAAAAATAATGACGTTGGGTCCCCCCATTTTTGATAGCCAGCTAGGGTAAAGCAGACGGCTGTAGCCTGAAAACCACAGCTGGCAGCTTTACCGTTGTTGGGGATCCAATGTGGAGGTCCCCTCAGGCTCTTTTTTATAATTATTTTATAAATATTAATAATTACACAATAAAAGTAGGGTCCCCCCCAAATTGGATCACCAGCCAAGGTAAAGCGGACAGCTGTGGTCTGGTATTCTCATGGTGGGAAGATCCATAGTTATTGGGCCTTCACAGCCCAAAAATAGCAGGCCGCAGGCACCCCAGTCGTGGCGCATCCACTAGATGCGCCAATCCTGGCGCTTCACCCCAGCTCATCCCGTGCCCTGGTGCAGTGGCAAACGAGGTAATAAATCGGGTTGATACTAGCTGTAAAAAAAAAAATAAAGGGGTCCCACGACAACTCTGGACCGTCTAGAATATGGGGGGGAGACACTCAGGGAACGTATCCCCCATTTTCTAGGAGTGCGGACCCTTCATGTGAGGAGTGTGGGTGCAATGAATCTGCACTCACTCTCCCCGGGTCCACAGCAGCAGAGTCCATGTCGTAATGGTTGCTACCAAAGCTGCAATGCCCTGCTCATGAGGTAAGGGCATGCCTAATCAGGAGAACTACTGTAGAGGAAGCTCTGCTCACTGGTATATAGGTGCTCAGAGGTAATAATAGATAAAATTAGTGAGTAACCTCGGCACTCTAAATCTCCCAGACTAAGTCAGTAAGTCACAACGGATAGTAATGCAAAATCACTCTTTATTGGTCCGTATTAAGAAAAAAATTTTTTTCATAAGCATATATGTTTTTATCCAAAACAAGTTACAAATGACGTTTCGGCCTGAGCCTTCGTCAGATTGGACTTATCTGCCTGTAATCAAGAAAAATAACAATAATCAGTATCACATAAGAGTGAGAGAACAGTAACATAAACTCGAACAATGTAGAGGTACAATTGGGATGCAGCAAAAAAATTGCAACACAGCAAGAAATGAAACACATGATACAAATGTCATAATACAGTACAAGGACAATATAGTAATGACAAATATGGGGTCAGAGTAGGCTTAGACAGCTCTGGTACGAAAGAGATGTCAATCATAAAGTAACATGTGCAGTAGGTGTAGAGCTACACTATGCATGGCAGAGCTAATGGGTAGACCGACCATAGAAAAAGAACGGAGAAAAAGTGGAGAAAAAGTAGAGAAAAAATGGAGAAAAAAATGGAGATAAAGTGGAGAAAAAGTGGAGAAAAAAATGGAGAAAAAGTGGAGAAAAAATGGAGAAAAAGTGGAGAAAAAGTGGAGAAAAAGTGGAGAAAAAGTGGAGAAAAAGTGGAGAAAAAATGGAGAAGTGGAGAAAAAGTGGAGAAAAAGTGGAGAAAAAATGGAGAAAAGGTGGAGAAAAAGTGGAGAAAAAGTGGAGAAGTGGAGAAGTGGAGAAGTGGAGAAGAAGTGGAGAAGAAGTGTTTGTTCATGCCAGATGGGAGATAAATAATTTTTTACCGGCGCTGTCATTTACTGTAACGTGATCATCGGTGTACGGTGTATACCTGTGATCACGTGAGCAGGGACCGGAAAAACTGTCCTGAATCATGATCTCCAGGGTCTCAGCTAGCCCTGAAACCCCGGAGATTTTCTGACGCCGTGGGGCGTTATTCACTTATTTCTGCCTGCTGTTTATAAACGGCAGATCAGAATAAGGCTACATTAACACGACCGATCCATTTTTGCAGTCTGCAAAAAGAAGGGAATTTTGTTACTTACCGTAAATTCCTTTTCTTCTAGCTCTTATTGGGAGACCCAGACGATTGGGGTATAGCTACTGCCCTCCGGAGGCCACACAAAGCACTACACTAAAAAGTGCAAGGCCCCTCCCCTTCTGGCTATACCCCCCCGTGGTATCACGGGTTCTCCAGTTTTAGTGCCAAAGCAAGAAGGAGGAAGCCAATAACTGGTTTAAACAAATTAACTCCGAATAACGTCGGAGAACTGAAAAACCGTTCAACATGAACAACATGTGTACCCGCAAACAACAAAAAAATCCCGAAGGACAACAGGGCGGGTGCTGGGTCTCCCAATAAGAGCTAGAAGAAAAGGAATTTACGGTAAGTAACAAAATTCCCTTCTTCTTCAGCGCTCTATTGGGAGACCCAGACGATTGGGACGTCCAAAAGCTGTCCCTGGGTGGGTAAAGAGATACCTCATGTTAGAGCTGCAAAACAGCCCTCCCCTACGGGGGTGTCACTGCCGCCTGCAGGACTCTTCTACCTAAGCTGGCATCCGCCGAAGCATAGGTATGCACCTGATAATGCTTGGTGAAAGTGTGCAGACTCGACCAGGTAGCTGCCTGACACACTTGTTGAGCCGAAGCCTGGTGTCGTAATGCCCAGGACGCACCCACGGCTCTGGTTGAGTGGGCTTTTAGCCCTGAAGGAACCGGAAGCCCCGCAGAACGGTAGGCCTCTAGAATTGGTTCTTTGATCCATCGAGCCAGGGTGGCTTTAGAAGCCTGCAACCCCTTGCGCGGACCAGCGACAAGGACAAAAAGTGCATCGGAACGGCGCATGGGCGCCGTGCGGGAAATGTAGATTCTGAGTGCTCTCACCAGATCTAGCAAACGTAAGTCCTTTTCATACCGGTGAACCGGATGAGGACAAAAGGAAGGCAAGGATATATCCTGATTAAGATGAAACGAGGATACGACCTTAGGGAGAAACTCCGGAATGGGGCGCAGCACTACCTTGTCCTGGTGGAACACCAGGAAGGGAGCCTTGGACGACAGAGCTGCCAGCTCCGACACTCGCCGAAGCGATGTGATCGCAACAAGAAACGCCACTTTCTGTGACAGGCGAGAAAAGGAAACTTCCTTCAGAGGCTCGAAAGGCGGCTTCTGGAGAGCAACTAGTACCCTGTTCAGATCCCATGGATCTAACGGCCGCCTGTACGGGGGCACAATATGACAGACCCCCTGCAGGAATGTGCGCACCTTAGGAAGACGTGCTAGACGCTTCTGAAAAAACACGGATAGTGCCGAGACTTGCCCTTTAAGGGAGCTGAGCGACAAGCCCTTTTCCAACCCCGATTGCAGGAAGGAAAGAAATTTGGGCAATGCAAATGGCCAAGGGGATACCCTCTGTGCAGAGCACCAGGATAAGAAAATCTTCCACGTTCTGTGGTAGATCTTAGCAGACGTTGACTTCCTAGCTTGTCTCATTGTGGCTACGACTCCTTGAGATAATCCTGCGGACGCTAGGATCCAGGACTCAATGGCCACACAGTCAGGTTCAGGGCCGCAGAATTCTGATGGAAAAACGGCCCTTGGGACAGTAAGTCTGGTCGGTCTGGCAGTGACCACGGTCGACCGACCGTGAGATGCCACAGATCCGGATACCACGACCTCCTCGGCCAGTCTGGGGCGACGAGTATGACGCGGCTGCAATCGGATCTGATCTTGCGTAACACTCTGGGCAAGAGTGCCAGAGGTGGGAAGACGTATGGGAGCCGGAACTGCGACCAATCTTGAACTAATGCGTCTGCCGCCAGAGCTCTTTGATCGCGCGACCTCGCCATGAATGCCGGGACCTTGTTGTTGTGCCGGGACGCCATTAGGTCGACGTCCGGCACTCCCCATCGGCGACAGATTTCCTGAAACACGTCCGGGTGAAGGGACCACTCCCCTGCGTCCATGCCCTGGCGACTGAGGAAGTCTGCTTCCCAATTTTCTACGCCTGGGATGTGAACCGCGGATATGGTGGAGGCTGTGTCCTCCACCCACATTAGAATGCGCCGGACTTCTTGGAATGCTTGCCGACTGCGCGTCCCTCCTTGGTGGTTGATGTATGCCACCGCTGTGGAGTTGTCCGACTGGATTCGGATCTGCTTTCCTTCCAGCCACTGTTGGAAGGCCAGTAGGGCAAGATACACTGCCCTGATTTCCAGAACATTGATCTGAAGGGTGGACTCCTGCGGAGTCCACGTCCCCTGGGCCCTGTGGTGGAGAAACACTGCTCCCCACCCTGACAGACTCGCATCTGTCGTGACCACTGCCCAGGATGGGGGCAGGAAGGATCTTCCCTGAGACAATGAGGTGGGAAGGAGCCACCATTGTAGAGAGTCCTTGGCCGTCTGGGAAAGAGAGACTTTCCTGTCCAGGGACGTTGACTTCCCGTCCCATTGGCGGAGAATGTCCCATTGAAGTGGACGCAGATGAAACTGCGCAAAGGGAACTGCTTCCATGGCTGCCACCATCTTCCCGAGGAAGTGCATGAGGCGCCGTAAGGGGTGCGACTGGCCTTGAAGGAGGGATTGCACCCCTGTCTGTAGGGACCGCTGCTTGCTCAGCGGAAGCTTCACTCTCGCTGCTCGAGTATGAAACTCCATGCCAAGATACGTTAGCGACTGTGACGGTGACAGATTCGACTTTGGAAAGTTGATGATCCATCCGAACGTCTGTAGAGTCTCCAGCGTAGCATGTAGACTGAGTTGGCATGCCTCTTGAGAGGGTGCCTTGACAAGTAGATCGTCCAGGTAAGGGATCACCGAATGTCCCTGAGAGTGCAAGACTGCTACCACCGCCGCCATGACCTTGGTGAAGACCCGGGGGGCTGTCGCCAGACCGAATGGCAGAGCTACGAACTGAAGATGGTCATTTCCTATCACAAAACGTAGAAAACGTTGATGTTCTGTAGCAATTGGCACGTGGAGATAAGCATCTTTGATGTCTATTGAGGCAAGGAAGTCTCCTTGAGACATTGAGGCAACGACAGAGCGGAGGGTTTCCATCCGGAACCGTCTGGCGTGCACATGTTTGTTGAGCAGCTTTAGATCCAGAACAGGACGGAACGAGCCGTCCTTTTTTGGAACCACAAAGAGATTGGAGTAAAACCCTCGCCCTTGTTCCTGAGGCGGTACAGGAACCACTACTCCTTCCGCTCTTAGGGAGTCCACCGCCTGCAGCAGGGCATCTGCTCGGTCTGGATGTGGGGAGGTTCTGAAGAACCGAGCTGGAGGACGAGAACTGAACTCGATTCTGTACCCGCGAGACAAAATGTTTGTCACCCACCGGTCTTTGACCTGTGACATCCAAATGTCGGAAAAGCGGGAGAGCCTGCCCCCAACCGGAGATGCGGAGGGGGGGGGCTGGAAGTCATGAGGTAGCCGCTTTGGAAGCGGTTCCACCATTTGCTTTCTTGGGGCGTGCGTGAGCCCGCCAGGAATCTGAGACTCTTTGCGTCCTCTGAGTCCCTTTGGACGAGGAGAATTGTGTCTTGCCCGAACCTCGAAAGGACTGAAACCTCTGCTGCCATTTTTTCTGCTGAGGTTTGTTTGATCTGGGCTGGGGTAAGGAAGAGTCTTTACCCTTGGACTGTTTAATGATGTCAGCCAATGGCTCGCCAAACAGTCTATCTCTAGATAAAGGCAAGCTGGTTAAACATTTTTTGGAACCAGCATCTGCTTTCCAGTCCTTTAACCACAAGGCTCTGCGCAAAACTACCGAATTGGCGGACGCCATTGAGGTGCGGCTGGTAGATTCTAGGACCGCATTGATAGCGTAAGACGCAAACGCAGACATCTGCGAGGTAAGGGACGCCACTTGCGGCGCCGCTGGATGTATGATAGCATCTACTTTTGCTAAACCAGCTGAAATAGCTTGGAGTGCCCATACGGCTGCGAATGCTGGAGCAAACGACGCGCCGATAGCTTCATAGACAGATTTTAACCAAAGGTCCATCTGTCTGTCATTGGCATCCTTAAGTGAAGCGCCATCCTCCACTGCAACTATGGATCTAGCTGCAAGTTTGGAAATCGGGGGATCTACTTTTGGACACTGGGTCCAGCGCTTGACCACATCAGGGGGGAAAGGAAAACGTGTATCCTTAGAACGTTTAGAGAAACGCCTTTCTGGATGAGCGTCGTGTTTCTGGATTGATTCTCTGAAGTCAGAGTGATCCAAGAAAGCACTCAATTTACGCTTGGGATAGAGGAAACGAAACTTCTCCTGCTCTGCAGCTGCCTCCTCTGCAGAAGGGGCTGGGGGAGAAATATCCAACAGCCTATTGATGGCTGAGATAAGATCGTTTACCATGGCGTCCCCATCCGGGGTATCCAGATTGAGAAGGGTTCCAGGATAAGACTCCTGATCACTCTCTTCAGACGCATCACAGGGCGACTGATTGCGCTGAGACCCTGAGCAGTGTGATGACGTTGAGGGTCTTTCCCAGCGAGCTCGCTTAGGGTGGCTGGGACTATCATCTGAGTCATAATACTCAGCCTGGGAAGCCGGGGACCCCCTTGCAGTCTGGACTAATTCCAACTGAGGGGGATTAGAGGACAGAGACCTCGCCGTGTCCATAGACTGAGCCCCAGTCATGGATTGCAAAGTTTCAAGGATTTTTGCCATAGTCACAGACATTCCATCAGCAAAAACTGCAAAGTCTGTCCCTGACACCGGGGCAGGACTTACAAGCGTCTCAGCCTGGGTCACTACCCCTCCGGACTCCGGCTGGCGAAGCAGCACCGGATCTGAGCATTGCACACAATGGGGGTCTTTGGAACCTGCTGGTAGAGCAGCCCCACATGCAGCACACGCAGTGAACACAGCCCTAGCCTTGGCAGCCTTGCGTTTTGTGGATGACATGTTGCTGCCTCCTCAGAGTGATCTGGGTATCCAGCCAGGAAGCGACCTCACAGTGCAAGAAAAAACTAAATATATATATCTGGTGACACAGTACACCAATACACACTGAGGCACTAGAGGGGCCAGCTGAAATGCCGCTTACCGCCCGCTTAAGAGCGGGTGTGTGGTATCCAAAAGCCCCCTAGTCCAGATCTCCCAGAGCCTTGCGTCCTTCCTCCAGCCAGACTGCATGTAATGGCTGCCGGCGTCCTGAGAGAGGAGGGGGGGCGGGCCCTGGGCGTTCCTGGCTAAGAGCGGGAAGCCTGCTTCCCTCTGTGCCTAGTGAGAGGGCTGGAGCATGTAAATCAGGCTCCAGCCCTCGTCGCTGCGGTGAAACAGCGTCTCTCCCCTACCCTGAGTGACAGGGTGGGGGCGGGAACGAAGCGGAGCTAGGCCGCAAAAGCCGGGGACTGGATTTATAAACGCCGCCGCCGTAAAAGCGCGGTCGGCGTGTCCCCGGCGCACTACAAGTCACAGCAGCGCCGCCCGGTCCAGTGGGGGTCGGCGCTGCGTTCCCACACTACAAAGTCCCCCAGTAAACTGTAGGGACACTAACTCCCACGTTACGGTCCCCGGCGCACTACAACACCCAGCCAGCCCGGAGTGTGTCTGTGCCTGCCGGGGACACAGAGTACCTGTATGATGCAGGGCCATGTCCCTGATTGTACTCATGCTCCGAATCCATCAGGTTCTATGGGTCTGTGGATGGAGCCCGGCGTCAGAGCTTAGAGGCCGGCAGGATCCCACTTCCACAGAGCCCTACAAGGGGATGTGGAAGGAAAACAGCATGTGGGGCTCCAGCCCCTGTACCAGCAATAGGTACCTCAACCTTACAACACCATCCACGGGTGAGAAGGGAGCATGCTGGGGGCCCTATATGGGCCCTCTTTTCTTCCATCCGAAATAGTCAGCAGCTACTGCTGACTAAAATCTGTGGAGCTATGCGTGGATGTCTGACCTCCTTCGCACAAAGCTTGAAAACTGGAGAACCCGTGATACCACGGGGGGGTATAGCCAGAAGAGGAGGGGCCTTGCACTTTTTAGTGTAGTGCTTTGTGTGGCCTCCGGAGGGCAGTAGCTATACCCCAATCGTCTGGGTCTCCCAATAGAGCGCTGAAGAAACAGTCCGTTTTTTTTCACGGGTGCATCCGTGTGTCATTATAATAGCAGAAAGACACATATTGTCCCACTCTCCTGCATTTTGTATTTTTGGACCCTTTGGTGCCTTTCATGTGGCACTAAGGGGTGCTTAGCTTTGTATTTAGCCAAAAAAATAAATAAATTTAAAAAAAAAAAATGACGTAGGGTTCCCCCTAGTTTTGTAGCCAGCTAGGGTAAAGCAGACGGCTGCAGCCTGCAGACCACAGCTGGCAACCTCACCTTGGCTGGTAATCCAAAACTGAAGGCACCCCAGAAATCAGAGGAGTAGGGTGAATGCGGCCGGCGCACTACTGTGCGCGCGGCCATCTTGAATTTCTGGGAGGGCATCAAGGGGGGCACTTTGGCGACACCAGGGGACCGGGTAGGAGATTTATCATGTTTGTTCATGCCAGATGGGAGATAAATAATTTTTTACCGGCGCTGCCATTTACTGTAACGTGATCATCAGTGTACGGTGTATACCTGTGATCACGTGAGCGGGGACCGGAAAAACCGTCCTGAATCATGATCTCCAGGGTCTCAGCTAGCCCTGAAACCCCGGAGATTTTCTGACGCTGGGGGGCGCTATTCACTTATTTCTGCCTGCTGTTTATAAACGGCAGATCAGGATAAGGCTACATTAACACGACCGATCCATTTTTGTGGTCTGCAAAAAACAGTCCGTTTTTTTTCACGGGTGCATCCGTGTGGCATCCGTTTCCGTTCCGTAGACGGTCCGTATGTCATCTGTTTGTCATCCGTGTGCCTTCCTTTTTTTTGTGTACTGCAAAAAACTGAAGGAGGGAAAATACATAAATTTACCCAGGATCCATAGCTTCATCCTACATGAGGCGGTCACATGTTCACTCCAGTGCCATTTTCTACTGCTTTTCACAGCGTAGAGCACTCTGGTGATTTTCTTTTGCTTGTACACTTCATATCAGTCTTTTCTGTCATTATAATGGCAGAAAGACACATAATGTCCCACTCTCCTGCATTTTGTAATTTTGCACCCTTTGGTGCCTTTCATGTGGCACTAAGGGGTGCTTAGCTTTGTATTTAGCCAAAAAAATGAAAAAAAAAATGACGTAGGGTTCCCCCTATTTTTGTAGCCAGCTAGGGTAAAGCAGACGGCTGCAGCCTGCAGACCACAGCTGGCAGCCTCACCTTGGCTGGTAATCCAAAACTGAGGGCACCCCACGCTGTTATTTTAAATTAAATAACTAATTAAAAAAAAAAACACGTAGGGGTCCCCCCAAAATTGGATCACCAGCCAAGGTAAAGCAGACAGCTGGGGTCTGATATTCTCAGACTAGGGAGGTCCATGGTTATTGGACTCTCCCCAGCCTAAAAATAGCAGGTCGGAGCCGCCCCAGAAGTGGAGCATCCATTAGATGCGCCAATTCTGGAGCTTTGCCCCAGCTCACCCCGTGCCCTGGTGTGGTGGCAAATGGGGTAATATATGGGGTTAATACCAGATGTGTAATGTCACCTGGCATCAAGCCCTGGGGTTCGTAAGGTCAGGCGTCTATCAGATACCCGACATCACCAACCCAGTCAGTAATAAAAAAAAATAGACGACAAACACATTTTTATTTGAAAAAAACACTCCTCAACACATTCCCTCTTTCACCAATTTATTAGAAAGAAAAACAAATCCAGGTCTGCTGTAATCCAGGGGGTTCCCATGACGATCCATACCATAGTCACTGTCTCAGTAAATGAAGAACAGAATGTTCCCCATTGGCTGGGAGAGCAGTGCAGTGATCTGAGCTAACATCAATAGGTCAGCCCAGGTCACTGCAGGGCATGACAAGTGCTGCTGTCAGGAGCGAGGTACATTACCTGCAGTGAAGATCTCCTGCACTGCTGATAGCAGAGCTGTCACTGACTTCAATGACTGCCGCCTTCACAGCCAAGTATCGCGGGAGCCTGTGATGTCACCGCTAGTCACAGTCTAGGGTCGGCAGCGAGAGGAGGAGATGTGACAAGCGGCCGCCATGGAGGACAGTGACAGCACTGAGGTCGGGAGGGCGGTACTTCATCACCGCAGGTAAGCCGAGCAGGGTAATGTGTGCGGAGTGCGAGGTGGGTGGAGCTGAGCGGGGTAATGTGTGCGGAGTGTGAGGTGGGTAGAGCCAAGCAGGGTAATGTGAGCGGAGTGCGAGGTGGGTGGAGCCAAGCGAGGTAATGTGTGCGGAGTGTGAGGTGGGTGGAGCCGAGCAGGGTAATTTGTGCAGATTGCAAGGTGGATGGAGCCGAGCGGGGCCTTGTGTGCGGAGTGCGAGGTGGATGGAGCCTAGCGGGGTAACGTGTGGGGAGTGCGAGGTGGGTGGAGCTAAGTAAGGTAATATGTACGGAGTACGAGGTGGGTGGAGCCGAGCGGGGCCATGTGGGCAGAGTGCAAGGTGGGTGGAGCCTAGTGGGGCCATGTGTGCAGGCGGCGGAGTGCGAGGTGAGTGGAGCCTTGCAGGGCCATGTTGCGCTGAGGACGTCAGTGCCGGGGACTGCATGGCTGGGGACAGGTGAGTGTGAGTGTGTGTGTGTGTACATGCCGAGTGCAGGAGGGGGTGGAGCCGAGCGGAGAAGTGTTGGCTCCCTGCACGCGTAACCAGGGTAAATGTTGGGTTACCAAAGCGCTTTGCTTGGATACCCGATATTTACATTGGTTACCAACTTACCGCAGGCTGCCAGCAATGGCTCCCTGCACACTGTAGCTGTAAAAAACCCTGCTTTTGGCGATCGAACCATTCTCGAACGTAACTCGAACTGTCAAGCTTTTAGCAAAAAGCTCGAGTTCGAGTTCGATCACGAGCACCCCCCAAAATCACTCGAACATGAAATTGGCGAACCTCGAACATCGCTCATCTCTACTCGACACTCAATTCATGCCTAAGAACCCTGATACTCGATTATGTAGCACGCAGTGGCAAGCATGCTTGCTTATCACTGATTGGTAGTTAAATCCTTGTTGATGATTAGAGGAGGCTTTATATGGCTCCCAGCAGAGGAAGCTAGCAGGTCACCCAAATGACACTTCTTTAAAGATCATCCTTAGAATTTGCCTGGTCACAACAAGATTACATGGTATTTACCCAGATGTGTCCGATTTATGTTTCAGAGGTTGTTGGCTGAAGAGTTATTTTGTCCCACACATGGCAATCTTGTTGTAAGGCAAAGTGTTTCTGGAGAGATGTAGTGGGGCTGTCTGGGGCTATCTTGTGAGCACCGTTAATACCCATTCCAAGAATATGACTGCTTGGAGATAAACCAACTAATCTCATCAATACAATATATGATGTATATCAAGGTCTCAAACACACAGGCCATAGGCCACCTGCGGCTCCTCAGGCTTCTTCTTGTGGTCCGCAGGCCCGTGGACCCTGTGACCATTGCGGCGGGTGCCCACAGTAGTAAGTGCTTTATTTCATTTGAATGAACTACTGATGCCGTGCAGAGCTCTCTGCAGAACTATACCTAAGGAAGCTGCTGACAAGGATGGGAACATTACTACAGGATGGGGACATTATTACATGATGAAGACCAGGATGGGGACATTCCTACAGGATGTGGACCGCATGGGAAAATTATTACAAGATGTTGGCCAAAATTACTATACGGTGATAATTGTAAAACAATATTACTTACAAAAAATGGATAAAATTTAAACAAAATGTAAAAAAACAAATATTCTAAATAAAGCATGGAAATTTCTTTTTACCACTAAAAATACTTTGTTATAGATCAGCTAAAATAAACAAAAAGTGAATATTATCGCCACAAACGTAACGAATCAAGCTATAAAACCGCACCATAACCTTATGAATGCTAAAAAAAATAGAAAAAGTGATGCTAAAGGTGTATAAAAAAAGATGTAGTTTTGACGATACGCCACTAGGTGTCACTAGAAGCTACTAGAGACAGCAAAGTCAAACACGCCAATGGTCAGAAGCCAGGAAGTCAGATAAAGTACATAGGAAATGAGCAGAGCCGAGGTCAGGATACAAGTCAGAGGTCAAAAGCCAGGAAGTCAGAAAAGGTACACCGGGAGCGAGTGGAGCTAAGGTCAATGTACAAGCCAGAGGTCAGAAGCCAGAGGGATAACGTCAGAGTCAGGGCATGAGCAGAGAAGGGTTACAAAGGTCTGGGGCAGGGAGACAAGATCAGAACAACAAAACTCACGGGAACCAGAGAACTCACTGCAGAGCAGGAAATATTACTGGCAGTGTTCCGGGTGAAGTTGCTCTCTAATGAAGCTGAGCACTTACCCAGAATGAGGCGCCTGAACACAGGCCCCTCCTCGCTTCAGCGCAGGACCCAAAGTCTCATTACTAAAAATGTCACTTTGTCCTGCAAAGAATGCAGCCCCCCCAAAAAAAAAATTCTATGTGCGACCCATATACCAAGCCGAGTTAGAAACCCCTGATGTATATCATGATGGCTGCAAAAAACAAACTAGCCCAGAATTGGAAAAAAAACTAATGTCTCTATATAGCAGCTGTCAACACCCCTATAAATAAAAAAGAATATGTAAAAAATTGAATGTAGTTAAAGAAGATTCCAGAGAAGGGTTTGAAAACATTTGGAATCCCTGGCTAAATCACTTGGGAGCCCATAACATGGCTTACTATGTTTCCCTTAGTAGAGATGGCCAAATTCACTCTTTCATGAAAGACAACCACCCACTTAGTCTGATAGGGAATGTCTTGCATCATGGGACAGTTTTGGAGTAATTGTGGACTCTCTCATTTGGTGCTTAGGATGATGACACAAGTTCTGTATGATTGAATAGTTTATTGATCTTGGTATCATACTCATGGCTTCTATATTACTCAATTCACATTTCTTCCTTATGTACATATTCTACATATTCAGTTTAATTAACGCTGGGTTTAACTTTATCAATGACTCTTTAAATATGGCACCTTTTATTCCATCCAGTTTTCTAATGCACGTGTATCATGTAGTGTGTAGGCGATAATTCAATAAAGCTAAAACAGAAATAATGCAGAAGGGTGAAAATTAAAATTAAATAAGAAAAAAATAATAGTAAAATATTAAATCACATTACAAAAGTAGATCAGAGAGATGTACAGTATAATAACTCTGAATTCTGTATTTTGAGAATACACATTTTACATGTGTGTCTATGTGCTTATGTGAAGGCAATACATATACTTTGTGAAACTGTTACATTTTATATTCACAAGTGAAATATTTCCTGCACAAAATAAGCTTGCGGTCTATAAATATATTTGTCTATTTTATGTAAAAATATATAGATTTATATAGGAAAGAGAATCATCTTTTTATAAATATCTTTTCCTTTCTGTTTGACTCAAAGTACACCTTTCTAGTTCATTACTGCAAATCATTTAAATTTCAGCACACAATGTCACCTGCACTGTAATCTGATTACTTTATGGAGGAATTAGTATGTATATTTAATGTAGATGGGTTTTAATCTTGATGAAAATAATCCTAAGGAGCTGTGATAGGGCTGCTCATATGTCGAGCAGATATGCTGGTTACATGCTAATAAATGACAGTTGATTTATGTATCTGGATTCTTTTATTTATAAAAATAGCAAGTGGACTGATTTTTGATATTAATAATACAAGTGAATCCACTTTGATTAGACTTCTGTGGAGAGCTGTGCATATTCGGCATTACAATTAAATCTTATGATGTGGAATGGGAATGACATGCTAATGAAGCAAGCCAGTGAGCCTGAACCAAGAATGTCCAACATCATTATGGGATATCTTAGATGAAGAGTAATTATAAGAGGAACACTGAAATGTCATTAAAAATCTCCAGTAAAAGATTTAACCTACTATTTCATACCAATGCCGCTTTTCTACAACACATTGAAAGTGAATGCAAAGTTCATTTTCAGAGCACATCAGAATGATATTTAAATTTTGTTGCTTTCTATTTAAATTGAAAACAAGTTATATTATCTACACTAGCATAGTAATTTAATTTTGTGTATTTGAATTCATTGACAGTACATAATTGAAATCTTCTTCTAATGATTTCGGATAGATTAGCAATTAAGGTGAGATTCGGTTTTCAAGGAATATATTGTAACTCTGGGTTTTATTTTATTTTTTTGCTTTCTTTGTTTTATTATTCCTTTCTTTCTTTTTTAGAAAATTCTAGTTAAGTCTAGAGATGAGCGAACCGGTCGCGGTTCGGCTCGAGGTTGGTTCGCCGAACGGACCTCCCGTTCGAGTTCGGTTCGTCGAACGTTCGACGAACCGAACTCGAACTGCATAGGAAACAATGGCAGGCAATCACAAACACAGAAAAACACCTAGAAAACACCCTCAAAGGTGTCCAAAAGGTCACAAACAACTCACAACACATGGGAAAGTGACAAGGACATATACTCATGCGAAAACAAAAGAGCTGGACAAGGAAAAAGAGGAGGACACACAGATATATGAGTATATGCAAGGAAACATCGATTCCATTATTGTGCAACTTGAGCCCTGCTCATTCTTGGCTTCCAATCTTGATAAATTGCCTGAGCTCGCCACGTACGTCTTGGGGATCTTGTCGTGTCCTGCAGCCAGCGTTCTCTCGGAACCTGTCTTCAGTGCTGCTGTGGGTCTGCTGGCAGATAAGCACACGTGTCTGTCCACTGACAATGTGGACATGGCTCTCAGAGGACTTTTCTTCCCCTGGGTCAGCCAGGGGACGGGAAAGGCACGCGTATTTTTGAGAGTGCTTCATGCAAAGCATCTTTTTCTTTTTCAAAAGGGGGCTCAACCGATGCCAGTCAAGTGGGGTGTGTGTGGCCCAGTGAGTGGCAACGAGGGAGACTGTGGTTGGAGTCCCCTTGCTGTGTTTCTAAAAGAACCAAGATGAACAAGTCATGGCTCTCAGAGGACTTTTCTTCCCCGGGGTCAGCCAGGGGACGGGAAAGGCACGCGTATTTTTGAGAGTGCTTCATGCAAAGCATCTTTTTCTTTTTCAAAAGGGGGCTCAACCGATGCCAGTCAAGTGGGGTGTGTGTGGCCCAGTGAGTGGCAACGAGGGAGACTGTGGTTGGAGTCCCCTCGCTGTGTTTCTAAAAGAACCAAGATGAACAAGTCATGGCTCTCAGAGGACTTTTCTTCCCTTGAGTCAGCCAGGGGACGGGAAAGGCATGCGTATTTTTGAGAGTGCTTCATGCAAAGCATCTTTTTCTTTTTCAAAAGGGGGCTCAACCGATGCCAGTCAAGTGGGGTGTGTGTGGCCCAGTGAGTGGCAACGAGGGAGACTGTGGTTGGAGTCCCCTCGCTGTGTTTCTAAAAGAACCAAGATGAACAAGTCATGGCTCTCAGAGGACTTTTCTTCCCCGGGGTCAGCCAGGGGACGGGAAAGGCACGCGTATTTTTGAGAGTGCTTCATGCAAAGCATCTTTTTCTTTTTCAAAAGGGGGCTCAACCGATGCCAGTCAAGTGGGGTGTGTGTGGCCCAGTGAGTGGCAACGAGGGAGACTGTGGTTGGAGTCCCCTCGCTGTGTTTCTAAAAGAACCAAGATGAACAAGTCATGGCTCTCAGAGGACTTTTCTTCCCCGGGGTCAGCCAGGGGACGGGAAAGGCACGCGTATTTTTGAGAGTGCTTCATGCAAAGCATCTTTTTCTTTTTCAAAAGGGGGCTCAACCGATGCCAGTCAAGTGGGGTGTGTGTGGCCCAGTGAGTGGCAACGAGGGAGACTGTGGTTGGAGTCCCCTCGCTGTGTTTCTAAAAGAACCAAGATGAACAAGTCATGGCTCTCAGAGGACTTTTCTTCCCCGGGGTCAGCCAGGGGACGGAAAAGGCACGCGTATTTTTGAGAGTGCTTCATGCAAAGCATCTTTTTCTTTTTCAAAAGGGGGCTCAACCGATGCCAGTCAAGTGGGGTGTGTGTGGCCCAGTGAGTGGCAACGAGGGAGACTGTGGTTGGAGTCCCCTCGCTGTGTTTCTAAAAGAACCAAGATGAACAAGTCATGGCTCTCAGAGGACTTTTCTTCCCTTGAGTCAGCCAGGGGACGGGAAAGGCACGCGTATTTTTGAGAGTGCTTCATGCAAAGCATCTTTTTCTTTTTCAAAAGGGGGCTCAACCGATGCCAGTCAAGTGGGGTGTGTGTGGCCCAGTGAGTGGCAACGAGGGAGACTGTGGTTGGAGTCCCCTCGCTGTGTTTCTAAAAGAACCAAGATGAACAAGTCATGGCTCTCAGAGGACTTTTCTTCCCTTGAGTCAGCCAGGGGACGGGAAAGGCATGCGTATTTTTGAGAGTGCTTCATGCAAAGCATCTTTTTCTTTTTCAAAAGGGGGCTCAACCGATGCCAGTCAAGTGGGGTGTGTGTGGCCCAGTGAGTGGCAACGAGGGAGACTGTGGTTGGAGTCCCCTCGCTGTGTTTCTAAAAGAACCAAGATGAACAAGTCATGGCTCTCAGAGGACTTTTCTTCCCCGGGGTCAGCCAGGGGACGGGAAAGGCACGCGTATTTTTGAGAGTGCTTCATGCAAAGCATCTTTTTCTTTTTCAAAAGGGGGCTCAACCGATGCCAGTCAAGTGGGGTGTGTGTGGCCCAGTGAGTGGCAACGAGGGAGACTGTGGTTGGAGTCCCCTCGCTGTGTTTCTAAAAGAACCAAGATGAACAAGTCATGGCTCTCAGAGGACTTTTCTTCCCTTGAGTCAGCCAGGGGACGGGAAAGGCATGCGTATTTTTGAGAGTGCTTCATGCAAAGCATCTTTTTCTTTTTCAAAAGGGGGCTCAACCGATGCCAGTCAAGTGGGGTGTGTGTGGCCCAGTGAGTGGCAACGAGGGAGACTGTGGTTGGAGTCCCCTCGCTGTGTTTCTAAAAGAACCAAGATGAACAAGTCATGGCTCTCAGAGGACTTTTCTTCCCCGGGGTCAGCCAGGGGACGGGAAAGGCACGCGTATTTTTGAGAGTGCTTCATGCAAAGCATCTTTTTCTTTTTCAAAAGGGGGCTCAACCGATGCCAGTCAAGTGGGGTGTGTGTGGCCCAGTGAGTGGCAACGAGGGAGACTGTGGTTGGAGTCCCCTCGCTGTGTTTCTAAAAGAACCAAGATGAACAAGTCATGGCTCTCAGAGGACTTTTCTTCCCCGGGGTCAGCCAGGGGACGGGAAAGGCACGCGTATTTTTGAGAGTGCTTCATGCAAAGCATCTTTTTCTTTTTCAAAAGGGGGCTCAACCGATGCCAGTCAAGTGGGGTGTGTGTGGCCCAGTGAGTGGCAACGAGGGAGACTGTGGTTGGAGTCCCCTCGCTGTGTTTCTAAAAGAACCAAGATGAACAAGTCATGGCTCTCAGAGGACTTTTCTTCCCCGGGGTCAGCCAGGGGACGGGAAAGGCACGCGTATTTTTGAGAGTGCTTCATGCAAAGCATCTTTTTCTTTTTCAAAAGGGGGCTCAACCGATGCCAGTCAAGTGGGGTGTGTGTGGCCCAGTGAGTGGCAACGAGGGAGACTGTGGTTGGAGTCCCCTCGCTGTGTTTCTAAAAGAACCAAGATGAACAAGTCATGGCTCTCAGAGGACTTTTCTTCCCTTGAGTCAGCCAGGGGACGGGAAAGGCATGCGTATTTTTGAGAGTGCTTCATGCAAAGCATCTTTTTCTTTTTCAAAAGGGGGCTCAACCGATGCCAGTCAAGTGGGGTGTGTGTGGCCCAGTGAGTGGCAACGAGGGAGACTGTGGTTGGAGTCCCCTCGCTGTGTTATACATGCTTTTAGAAGGGCATGACATGGCTTGGAGGTTGACTTTCATAAAATGCAAACTGTTGGCTACCAAAATGCTGCCTTTCCAACAACTGTGGTTATAGGCAATGAGGAACATACTGATGAAGATGAGACGCAGATACCCGATTGGGATGACAACTTAAATATTCGGTCAGGGCAAGAAGAAACTCGGTCTGAGGGGGAGGGGAGTGCAAACACAACAATTGATGATGAAGTTCTAGATCCCACCTACTGTCAACCCACAGTCAGACACTCGAGGAGGTCAATAGAGGCGGTGGAGGAGGATGCAACCGACGTCGAAGTAACCTGGCGCCTTCCTGGACACAGTCGGAGCACTGGTAGCACGTCTACAACTGCATCCTCAGCCACCACTCTGCCTCTGAGCATTATTCGGGGTGGATCAACAGGTCGCATGGCCTCTAAGCCTTGCCTAGCCTGGTCCTTTTTTGACATAAAAAAAGATCGGCCAAATTATGTGATCTGTAACATTTGCCATGGTTATCTTAGTAGAGGTCAAAACCTCAGCAGTTTGACAACTTCTTCCATGAATCGTCACATGAATAAATATCATATGGCCTGGTGGGAAGCTCACCGTGCTGCAATGCGGCCTAGTGGAGCCAACCATCCACCGCCTGCCCCTTCCAGGGCATCCGCGCGCTCGTCATCTTCTAGGACTGTGGGGACAGCTGTCACACCTGTATTTCCACCCACAACTTCCACCACTGTAACCGCAACAGGCAGTTTGCTTGGTAGGTCGTCAGTTGGTTTGGAAGGGGAAACAAGTGAGTGTGTACAGCTCTCTCAGACATCGATAGCACCAACTTTGGATGAAGGCAACATCATGTCTCCGCCTGCACTTTCCACCAAAGCTGCATTTTTCCAGGGACACCCTACTCAACACCGTCTACACACAGCAGCCAGATCTCTGTCCCTCAGATGTGGTCAAATAAAAGGCCACTTCCTTCGACCCATGACAAAGCGAAGAGGTTGACTCTATCCCTCTGTAAGCTGTTGGCTACAGAAATGCTGCCTTTCCGCCTAGTGGACACACAGGATTTTAGAGACCTTATATCTGTCGCTGTGCCCCAGTACCAGATGCCTAGTCGCCACTACTTCTCTAAGAAAGGTGTGCCCGCGCTACACCAGCATGTCGCACACAATATCACCGCTTCCTTGAGAAACTCTGTGTGTGAACGGGTGAATTTCACCACCGATACTTGGACCAGTAAGCATGGACAGGCACGTTACATGTCGCTGACTGGGCACTGGGTAACTATGGTGATAGATGGTGAAGGGTCTGCTGCACAAGTCTTGCCGTCCCCACGACTTGTGTGTCAATCCTCTGTCTGTCCAAGTTCCGCCACTGCTTCTGCATCCTCCACCTCATCTGGGTCCTCCACCTCCGCCCCAAGCCTGCCTGGTCAGGCCACCAGCGTTCTCACTGCGCAGAAGGAATGACGCACCCCTCATTACTATGCTGGCAGCAGAGCGCAACGGCATCAGGCGGTCTTTAGCTTGACATGTCTTGGGAATAAGAGTCACACAGCTGAGGAGTTGTGGTCAGCTCTGCGGTCCGAGTTTAATAAATGGTTGTCTCCACTCAACCTGCAGCCTGGTAAGGCCGTGTGCGACAATGCTGCAAACCTGGGTGCGGCCCTTCGCCTGGGCAAGGTGACACACGTGCCTTGTATGGCTCACGTGTTGAACCTTGTTGTCCAGCAATTTTTAACACACTATCCCGGCCTAGATGGCCTTCTGACCAGGGCACGGAAACTGTCTGCAGTGCTCACTTCCGCCGTTCAACCGCCGCAGCTGAGCGACTTGCATCGCTCCAGAAGTCTTTCGGCCTGCCGGTTCATCGCCTGAAATGCGATGTGGCGACACGCTGGAATTCAACTCTCCACATGTTACAGCGACTGTGGCAGCACCGCAGAGCCCTGGTGCAATACGTCATGACGTATAGCCTGGGCCAACAAGATGCAGAGGTGGGGCAGATCACCCTGATGGAGTGATCTCAGATCAAGGACCTATGCACCCTTCTGCACAGTTTCGACATGGCGACGAATATGTTTAGCGCTGACAATGCCATTATCAGCATGACGATTACAGTCATTTACATGCTGGAGCACACGCTAAACACTATTCGGAGTCAGGGGGTGGGACAACAGGAAGGGGAGGAACTACAGGAGGATTCATATGCGCAAGACACAACAACATCACCAAGGTCCAGACGTTCATCATCACCAACGCGGCAGGCATGGGACCATGGGGGACAGGGATCAACAAGGGCGCATGGTGGCAGGCGAGATGTTGAGGAAGGTGCAGGAGGACATGAAGATATGGAGGACGAACTGTCCATGGACATGGAAGACTCAGCAGATGAGGGGGACCTTGGTCAAATGTAAGTTGAAAGAGGTTGGGGGGAGATGACAGAGGAAGAAAGAACGGTTAGCACCTCTATGCCACAAACACAGCGTGGACTTGGTCCGCATGGCTGCGCAAGACACATGAGTGCCTTCTTGTTGCACTACCTCCAACATGACCCTCGTATTGTCAAAATTAGAAGTGATGATGACTACTGGCTTGCCACACTATTAGATCCCCGGGACAAGTCCAAATTTTGTGACATAATTCCACCCATAGAAAGGGACGCACGTATGCAGGAGTATCAGCAGAAGCTGTTACTCGATCTTAGCTCGGCTTTTCCACCAAACAACCGTGCAGGTGAAGGGAGTGATTCTCCCAGTTGTAACTTGACAAACATGGGACGGCCTCGTCATCTTCAACAGTCTACACGTACCAGTAGCACCGTATCTGGAGCTGGTAACAGCAATTTTATGGAATCTTTTCATAATTTTTTTAGACCCTCCTTTGCAAGGCCACCAGAGACATCAAGTGTGTCACATAGTCAACGGATGGAGAGGATGATACAGGAGTATCTCCAAATGAACATCGATGCAATGACTTTGCAAATGGAGCCTTGCTCCTTTTGTGCTTCAAATCTAGAAAAATGTCAAGAGCTCTCCAGTTACGCCTTGAAGATTTTGTCGTGTCCAGCTGCCAGCGTTGTCTCTGAACGTGTCTTCAGTGCTGCTGGGTGTGTGCTGACAGATAAGCGCACGCGTCTGTCCAGTGACAATGTGGACAGACTGACGTTCATCAAAATGAACAAGTCATGGATCCAGAAGGAATTTACTACCCCTGTGTCATCCTGGGGAGAGTAAATGCTTGTGGATTTGGAATGTGCTTGATGCAAATCAAAACATCCTGTTTGCAACTAGGGCACAAGTCCTGCCACTGATGGGGTGTCTGTGTGCCCAATTTGGGGAAAAAAGGTAGACTCCGCTTGGAGTAACCCTTGCTTGCTGTGTTTTTTAAAAATGATACAAGATGAACAGATCTGAAGGCAAGATGAAGGCAACATCATTTCTCCGCCTGCACTTTTCTCACAAACCTGCATTTTTCCAGGGACACCCTACTCAACACCGTCTACAGACAGCAGCCAGATCTCTGTCCCTCAGATGTGGTCAAATAAAAGGCCACTTACTGCGACCCATGACAACGCTAAGTGGTTGACTCTATCCCTCTGTAAGCTGTTGGCTACCGAAATGCTGCCTTTACGCGTAGTGGACACACAGGATTTTACAGACCTTATGTCTGTCGCTGTGCCCCAGTACCAGATGCCCAATCACCACTGCTTCTCCAAGAAAAGCATGCCCGCGCTACACCAGCATGTCGCACACAACATCACCACTTCCTTGAGAAAATCTGTGTGCGACAGGGTGCATTTCAACACAGATACTTGGACCAGTAAGCATAGACAGGGTCATTACATGTCACTGACTGGGCACTGGCAAACTATGGTGAGAGATGGAGAAGGGTCTGCTGTACAAGTCTTGCCGTCCCCACGAGTTGTTTCAATCCTTGTTCTGTATGTAGAAGTTAATACACTGCTTCTGCCTCTTCAACCTCGTGTGGGTCCTCTACCTTGGCGCAAACCCTGTGTGGTCAGGCCACCCTTCCTTGCAACTGCGCACAAGGACTACCACACACCTCCTTACTATGCTGGCAGCAGAGCTCAATGCCATCAGGCGGTCAAAGTTTTACTTTGAAATGTATGGGAAATGTGAGTCACACCGCTATTACAGAGAATAGTAGTCAGGCAGGGTCAAAACATTAATTGAGGAACAGGAACAGAATGGGACGGCCAGGAAAGAATCGGAAAACAAGCAGAGGTGAAATGCGTATCGGCCAACAAGGTACATAAACAGCAAGCAGGAAAAGTAGTCAGGTAACAAGCACACAAAATCATAAAACTGAACTGGGGGTAAAATTAACCAGAGGTTCATAGCTATGTCTGGCAGTGGTCTGCAGACAGGATGGGCATAAAAAAGGGTGTGGTGTCTTCCCATTGGTTGTAGCTGAATGATGGTATTTCATCTGTGAGATACCCACCAGCTACATTCAGCCAGAGATTCTGCATCTGTCAAGGTAATGCAGCCCAGTGGGTGAGCATAACCTGCGTCCACCTGCGCCGCTGGCATCGACTACTCTCCCATCATCAGCACTATTCATGAAAGGAACACGTTGTCACCTGGCGACCGGAGTACAAATTGACGGAGCGGACTCCGTTGGTGACTTAACAGCCGTGTGCGGCAATGATGCAAACCTGGCTGCGGGCCATCCTCAGGGCAATGTGACACACGTGCCTTTTAGGGCTCACATGTTGAACCGAATTCGCCAGCAATTTTTAAAACACCATCACGGCCTACATGGCCTTGTGCAGTGGGCACGCTCGCTATGTGCTCACTTCCATCGTGCGCACACAGCAGCTCAACAACTTTCATCACTCCGGAAGTCTTAGGGTCTGGCAGTTAAACGCCGTAAATGCGATGTTTCGACACGCAGGAATTTGAATCTGCACATGTTGCAGCGTGTGTGGCAGCACCGCAGAGCCCTGCTGAAATACGGTAAGACATATAGCCTGGGATAACTTGATCCAGAGGTGGTGCAGATCACGCTGCTGGAGTGGTGTCAGATCAAGGACCTATGCACCCTGCTACACAGTTTTGAAATGTCGACGAAGATGTTTAGCACTGGCAATGTCATTCTCAGCGTGACAATTCTGGTCATCTACATGATGGAGCACACTGTAATTATTATTCGGAGTCAGGTGTTGGGACAAGAGGAAGGGGAGGAAGTACAGGAGGAGTCATATGCGGAAGGGATAACAAGATCTACGAGGTCCAGATGGTCAGCGGCACCTATGCGGCAGTCATGGTGAGGGAGAGGGATTAACAAGGGCGCATAGTATCAGCAAAAAGTGTTGATGAAAGTGCAGGAGCCCATGAAGAAATGGAGGACGAACTGGCGATGGGCATGGAAGACTCAGCAGATGAGTGAGAGCTTGCTCACATTTCGGTTGTGCGAGGTTGGGGGGAGAGGGCAGAGGAAGGATGCACGATTCTCACCTCTCTGCCACCAACACACCAAGGACTTGGTCCTCCTGGATGCACAAGACACATGAGCGCCTTCTTGCTGCACTACCTACATGACCCTCGGATTGTATGAATTTGAACTAATCCTGAATACTGGGTTGCCACACTGTTAGATCCCCGGTACAAGACAAAATTTGGCGAACTAATTCCTGCCATAGAAATAGACGCACGTATACAGGAGTATCTGCAGAATGTGGTACGCAATCTTAGATCTACTTGTCCACTAAACACCAGTGCTGCACAGAGTGAATCTCAACGCTTTGTCATGGATAGGAGGAAATGGTCTTTTACTTGTCCACATCGGAGGGACCGAGGGATGGCTGCTGTGCTGAGATGGCGTTGAGTACGGTGTCCCTGCACAGTTGCACTTTTGGTCATATCCCAAAATGAGTTGAAAAAGGACAGATGCTGTTGGAAAGGGGAACAGGTGTGTTGGAAAGGGGAAAAAAGTTTTGGTCCGTGGATTTGGTGGTTAAGCAACTGTAACATTTGCTGAAGAAACAACATCTGTTACAGTGGGACTGGCAGATTTGGATAAAGTGGTATATAATCTGTGACCGATATATAACGAAAATTAATAAGAAAAGAAAGAGAAAGGTATATATCCCCATCAGCAGTCAGTGTCCACCGTGCTCCCAGTTGGAAAAGGAGAGGTTGGCAACTTGAAGGTTTGGTGGAGGATACAGAGCTGTGTGGCTATGAAACTAATAGTAGCCTGAACCGAGTTAGACGCCATTCGGATCTGGAGACTGTGAGCCCTGTTACCGTCACAGGGTCCACATGCCCACCCAGCCCAGGAACTCCCTGTTAACAACACAGGGGCCATTGAGTACGCTGACCGTGTGCGTAGGGGCCACACCTGTGGACAGCAGGCGCATCAGCAGCAGCAGGCCTGTTAATGCCACTGGGCTGCACAAGCAGGACTGTTAGGACAGGAGCTGGTCTTAACCGTTCTGCGTTACCAACTGTGGTGGTGGCCTGCATCCACCACCCGATCCCTGCCTACCTCTGGCCTAAAGCCGCAATGGGTTCAACACATGGAGGTGTGCTCTTTCGGAGCATAATAGAAGACTGCGCACCTCCTGGTTGGCTCCAGCCCCTTTTATAACCTGGGTCCGCCCCAAACCAGGGTGAACCACAATGCACCTCCTGGAGACAAAAGTAGAGTGACACGTCATGAGTGGCATAACTAGCGTCCTATTTGGAAACGCAACTTCAATGATGACCTCATGGCTGCCATAACCCAAACACCTCACCAGTCATCGTCTGAGCATCAATAATGCGGTGACAAGTCATAGGTGTGGGCCTCTGCAAGACATTTGGGAGGACACCTGATGCCCTGTGGTCTATATGGGACCCCCACATCAGGGCCAGGGCCAAAGAGTTCATTACCGGACCTAGTCTCTGATGCAGGAAGTGCCTGAGCATGCTCAGTAGCATGAAATACAGTCTCTGAAAAAAGACTATCAGCTTTAGCATGGTGTCTATGCCCAAAACAGGACTTATACCCGGCACGGAATGCAAGCACCTGTGCAAAGAGGCTTTTCACACTTTGGTGTGGGAGCATGCGCTGTATCCCGAAATGAAAACTTAGCGTCAGGAATGGCACAGTCAGGCTGAGCATACTCACTAGGCGAAACACTGTAATTATGCTGCAGCTGGGGTACATCGGCACACGCATGCGCACTAGCTGCCTCTCCACACTTAGACGTGGAGGGGAAATTTGTCTTGGAGATGCTGTCTATGAACAGAAGGAAAAGCTAAAGGAAGCCTGACTTTCTATCCCTCCGAATTATGAAATGCAGCAATGAATTCCATGAGTTTGCTATAACATTAGCGTAGCAAAATGTGCATGAGGGTGTGATGTAGAGGTGCTAGAAATAGCTTGTCACCAGTGGGGCACTAATGGAATACAACAGCCAGTTCTATGATGCCACAAAATGGCAGTATTTTGTGCTATCATTATAGCTTATTAAAAACAGAGCACGAGGTTGTCATGCAGAGGTGCTGCACATAGATTTGCAGTAGTGTGAATTGACAAAAGTACAATAGCCACATTTAGGATACAACTAGGTACAGTGAGTGTTTGCTAGTATAATGGCTGAGTTTAAAAAAGTTTGAGTGTGCAATGCAGGCAGATGTCCTGCAAATAACGTTCCAATACTGTGAATTGACAAAAGTACAATAGCCACGTTTAGGATACAACTAGGTACAGTGAGTGTTTGCTAGTATAATGGCTGAGTTTAAAAAAGTTTGAGTGTGCAATGCAGGCAGATGTCCTGCAAATAACGTTCCAATACTGTGAATTGACAAAAGTACAATAGCCACGTTTAGGATACAACTAGGTACAGTGAGTGTTTGCTAGTATAATGGCTGAGTTTAAAAAAGTTTGAGTGTGCAATGCAGGAAGACGTGCTGCAAATAACGTTCTAATACTGTGAATTGACAAAAGTACAATAGCCACGTTTAGGATACAACTAGGTACAGTGAGTGTTTGCTAGTATAATGGCTGAGTTTAAAAAAGTTTGAGTGTGCAATGCAGGCAGACGTGCTGCAAATAACGTTCCAATACTGTGAATTGACAAAAGTACAATAGCCACGTTTAGGATACAACTAGGTACAGTGAGTGTTTGCTAGTATAATGGCTGAGTTTAAAAAAGTTTGAGTGTGCAATGCAGGCAGATGTCCTGCAAATAACGTTCCAATACTGTGAATTGACAAAAGTACAATAGCCACGTTTAGGATACAACTAGGTACAGTGAGTGTTTGCTAGTATAATGGCTGAGTTTAAAAAAGTTTGAGTGTGCAATGCAGGCAGACGTGCTGCAAATAACGTTCTAATACTGTGAATTGACAAAAGTACAATAGCCACGTTTAGGATACAACTAGGTACAGTGAGTGTTTGCTAGTATAATGGCTGAGTTTAAAAAAGTTTGAGTGTGCAATGCAGGCAGACGTGCTGCAAATAACGTTCCAATACTGTGAATTGACAAAAGTACAATAGCCACGTTTAGGATACAACTAGGTACAGTGAGTGTTTGCTAGTATAATGGCTGAGTTTAAAAAAGTTTGAGTGTGCAATGCAGGCAGATGTCCTGCAAATAACGTTCCAATACTGTGAATTGACAAAAGTACAATAGCCACGTTTAGGATACAACTAGGTACAGTGAGTGTTTGCTAGTATAATGGCTGAGTTTAAAAAAGTTTCAGTGTGCAATGCAGGCAGACGTGCTGCAAATAACGTTCCAATACTGTAAATTGACAAAAGTACAATAGCCACGTTTAGGATACAACTAGGTACAGTGAGTGTTTGCTAGTATAATGGCTGAGTTTAAAAAAGTTTGAGTGTGCAATGCAGGCAGATGTCCTGCAAATAACGTTCCAATACTGTGAATTGACAAAAGTACAATAGCCACGTTTAGGATACAACTAGGTACAGTGAGTGTTTGCTAGTATAATGGCTGAGTTTAAAAAAGTTTGAGTGTGCAATGCAGGCAGACGTGCTGCAAATAACGTTCCAATACTGTGAATTGACAAAAGTACAATAGCCACGTTTAGGATACAACTAGGTACAGTGAGTGTTTGCTAGTATAATGGCTGAGTTTAAAAAAGTTTGAGTGTGCAATGCAGGCAGATGTCCTGCAAATAACGTTCTAATACTGTGAATTGACAAAAGTACAATAGCCACGTTTAGGATACAACTAGGTACAGTGAGTGTTTGCTAGTATAATGGCTGAGTTTAAAAAAGTTTGAGTGTGCAATGCAGGCAGATGTCCTGCAAATAACGTTCCAATACTGTGAATTAACAAAAGTACAATAGCCACGTTTAGGATACAACTAGGTACAGTGAGTGTTTGCTAGTATAATGGCTGAGTTTAAAAAAGTTTGAGTGTGCAATGCAGGCAGACGTGCTGCAAATAACGTTCCAATACTGTGAATTGACAAAAGTACAATAGCCACGTTTAGGATACAACTAGGTACAGTGAGTGTTTGCTAGTATAATGGCTGAGTTTAAAAAAGTTTGAGTGTGCAATGCAGGCAGATGTCCTGCAAATAACGTTCCAATACTGTGAATTGACAAAAGTACAATAGCCACGTTTAGGATACAACTAGGTACAGTGAGTGTTTGCTAGTATAATGGCTGAGTTTAAAAAAGTTTGAGTGTGCAATGCAGGCAGATGTCCTGCAAATAACGTTCCAATACTGTGAATTAACAAAAGTACAATAGCCACGTTTAGGATACAACTAGGTACAGTGAGTGTTTGCTAGTATAATGGCTGAGTTTAAAAAAGTTTGAGTGTGCAATGCAGGCAGATGTCCTGCAAATAACGTTCCAATACTGTGAATTGACAAAAGTACAATAGCCACGTTTAGGATACAACTAGGTACAGTGAGTGTTTGCTAGTATAATGGCTGAGTTTAAAAAAGTTTGAGTGTGCAATGCAGGCAGATGTCCTGCAAATAACGTTCCAATACTGTGAATTGACAAAAGTACAATAGCCACGTTTAGGATACAACTAGGTACAGTGAGTGTTTGCTAGTATAATGGCTGAGTTTAAAAAAGTTTGAGTGTGCAATGCAGGCAGACGTGCTGCAAATAACGTTCCAATACTGTGAATTGACAAAAGTACAATAGCCACGTTTAGGATACAACTAGGTACAGTGAGTGTTTGCTAGTATAATGGCTGAGTTTAAAAAAGTTTGAGTGTGCAATGCAGGCAGATGTCCTGCAAATAACGTTCCAATACTGTGAATTGACAAAAGTACAATAGCCACGTTTAGGATACAACTAGGTACAGTGAGTGTTTGCTAGTATAATGGCTGAGTTTAAAAAAGTTTGAGTGTGCAATGCAGGCAGATGTCCTGCAAATAACGTTCCAATACTGTGAATTGACAAAAGTACAATAGCCACGTTTAGGATACAACTAGGTACAGTGAGTGTTTGCTAGTATAATGGCTGAGTTTAAAAAAGTTTGAGTGTGCAATGCAGGCAGATGTCCTGCAAATAACGTTCCAATACTGTGAATTGACAAAAGTACAATAGCCACGTTTAGGATACAACTAGGTACAGTGAGTGTTTGCTAGTATAATGGCTGAGTTTAAAAAAGTTTGAGTGTGCAATGCAGGCAGACGTGCTGCAAATAACGTTCTAATACTGTGAATTGACAAAAGTACAATAGCCACGTTTAGGATACAACTAGGTACAGTGAGTGTTTGCTAGTATAATGGCTGAGTTTAAAAAAGTTTGAGTGTGCAATGCAGGCAGACGTGCTGCAAATAACGTTCCAATACTGTGAATTGACAAAAGTACAATAGCCACGTTTAGGATACAACTAGGTACAGTGAGTGTTTGCTAGTATAATGGCTGAGTTTAAAAAAGTTTGAGTGTGCAATGCAGGCAGATGTCCTGCAAATAACGTTCCAATACTGTGAATTGACAAAAGTACAATAGCCACGTTTAGGATACAACTAGGTACAGTGAGTGTTTGCTAGTATAATGGCTGAGTTTAAAAAAGTTTCAGTGTGCAATGCAGGCAGACGTGCTGCAAATAACGTTCCAATACTGTGAATTGACAAAAGTACAATAGCCACGTTTAGGATACAACTAGGTACAGTGAGTGTTTGCTAGTATAATGGCTAAGTTTAAAAAAGTTTGAGTGTGCAATGCAGGCAGATGTCCTGCAAATAACGTTCCAATACTGTGAATTGACAAAAGTACAATAGCCACGTTTAGGATACAACTAGGTACAGTGAGTGTTTGCTAGTATAATGGCTGAGTTTAAAAAAGTTTGAGTGTGCAATGCAGGCAGACGTGCTGCAAATATCGTTCCAATACTGTGAATAGACAAAAGTACAAAAGCCACGTTTAGGATACAACTAGGTACAGTGAGTGTTTGCTAGTATAATGGCTGAGTTTAAAAAAGTTTGAGTGTGCAATGCAGGCAGACGTGCTGCAAATAACGTTCCAATACTGTGAATTGACAAAAGTACAATAGCCACGTTTAGGATACAACTAGGTACAGTGAGTGTTTGCTAGTATAATGGCTGAGTTTAAAAAAGTTTGAGTGTGCAATGCAGGCAGATGTCCTGCAAATAACGTTCTAATACTGTGAATTGACAAAAGTACAATAGCCACGTTTAGGATACAACTAGGTACAGTGAGTGTTTGCTAGTATAATGGCTGAGTTTAAAAAAGTTTGAGTGTGCAATGCAGGCAGATGTCCTGCAAATAACGTTCCAATACTGTGAATTAACAAAAGTACAATAGCCACGTTTAGGATACAACTAGGTACAGTGAGTGTTTGCTAGTATAATGGCTGAGTTTAAAAAAGTTTGAGTGTGCAATGCAGGCAGACGTGCTGCAAATAACGTTCCAATACTGTGAATTGACAAAAGTACAATAGCCACGTTTAGGATACAACTAGGTACAGTGAGTGTTTGCTAGTATAATGGCTGAGTTTAAAAAAGTTTGAGTGTGCAATGCAGGCAGATGTCCTGCAAATAACGTTCCAATACTGTGAATTGACAAAAGTACAATAGCCACGTTTAGGATACAACTAGGTACAGTGAGTGTTTGCTAGTATAATGGCTGAGTTTAAAAAAGTTTGAGTGTGCAATGCAGGCAGATGTCCTGCAAATAACGTTCCAATACTGTGAATTGACAAAAGTATAATAGCCACGTTTAGGATACAACTAGGTGCAGTGAGTGTTTGCTAGTATAATGGCTGAGTTTAAAAAAGTTTGAGTGTGCAATGCAGGCAGATGTCATGCAAATAACGTTCCAATACTGTGAATAGACAAAAGTACAATAGCCACGTATAGGATGCCACTAGGTACACTGAGTGTTTGCTAGTATAATGGCTTCGTTATAATTAGTTGGAGTGTGCAACGCAGGCAGATGCGCTCTGCAAATGTCTTGGCACTAGTGGGACTATAGCAAAGTCCAATAGCCACGTATAGGATGCCACTAGGTACACTGAGTGTTTGCTAGTAAAATTGCTTAGTTTAAAAAAGTTGTAGTGTGCAATGCAGGCAGACGTGCTCTGCAAATGTCTTTGCACTAGTGGGACTATAGCAAAGTCCAATAGCCACGTATAGGATGCCACTAGGTACACTGAGTGTTTGCTAGTAAAATTGCTTAGTTTAAAAAAGTTGTAGTGTGCAATGCAGGCAGACGTGCTCTGCAAATGTCTTTGCACTAGTGGGACTATAGCAAAGTCCAATAGCCACGTATAGGATGCCACTAGGTACACTGAGTGTTTGCTAGTAAAATTGCTTAGTTTAAAAAACTTGGAGTGTGCAATGCAGGCAGATGTGCTCTGCTAATGTCTTTGCACTAGTGGGACTATAGCAAAGTCCAATAGCCACGTTTAGGATGCCACTAGGTACACTGAGTGTTTGCTAGTAAAATTGCTTAGTTTAAAAAAGTTGTAGTGTGCAATGCAGGCAGACGTGCTCTGCAAATGTCTTTGCACTAGTGGGACTATAGCAAAGTCCAATAGCCACGTATAGGATGCCACTAGGTACACTGAGTGTTTGCTAGTAAAATTGCTTAGTTTAAAAAAGTTGTAGTGTGCAATGCAGGCAGACGTGCTCTGCAAATGTCTTTGCACTAGTGGGACTATAGCAAAGTCCAATAGCCACGTATAGGATGCCACTAGGTACACTGAATGTTTGCTAGTATAATGGCTTACTTAGAATGAGTTGGAGTGTGCAGAGGACAAGAGGGTACAGTGGCAGGATTGTGGTGCTCTGGGTAGAGGAATGGAAGCCTGCCTTTCTATTCCCTCCTAATGGTGAAATGCAGGGAGGAAATCCCTGACCTGGGCTACACAGACGCTGTTGCTGTTTGCAGGACCTGTCACTTATGGCTCTCTGACCCTGCCGCTTTGAGCCCTTAAAAGGACTGCTAGAATGTGCTCTCCCTAAGCTGTCTAACGCTGTGTATGCAGCGCATACAGCTGTATCGGCTATAGGACTCAGGAGGACGGAGCTGCGACACTGATGTCTGACACCAAAGACGCAGAAGGCAGATAATGGCGTTCGTGAAGAAAATGTCCGGTTTTATAATGCAGGGACATGTGACATGCAGATCCTATCACACATGCCGTTGCTTCTCTGGCTCAAAGTCCACTTAGGTGTGTGTGTGTCTGTGATTGGCTGACATGCTGGCCCGCCCCACAAGACGCGCGCGCTTAGGGAAGGAAGACAAGAAAAAAAAAAAAAAAATGGCGATCGCCATTATAGAAACAGCAGTGATCTGAAGGCGCTGTTCACGCACACTATACACTGAAATGTGATAATAGTTTGATTCACAGAGTGACTTACACTATTACAGCAGAAACCAAGCTAGGATTTTGCTGTTTTTTGGCTGCTAGAACCGTTCTCGAACGTTTCTAGAACTATCGAGCTTTTGCAACAAGCTCGAGTTCTAGTTCGATCTAGAACATGCCCCAAAATCACTCGAGCCGCGAACTGGAGAACCACGAACCACGAACCGCGCTCAACTCTAGTTAAGTCTAAACTGTTTTGTCAACTTTTCTGGTACTAAGAGTTTGCAAGACAACATGTATTCAATTGTTTGCACACTAAAAACATTTATGAATATTGCTCAAAAATTACAGCTGGAGAAGAAAATGTGTCAATGTTTAGCCAAGTTGTATAGATATACAAAATGGCCCAGGATGACCAGCGCTAGAATCAGTAAGATACAGTACTATAATGGCTAAGATTCTCAAGCTGATTTATTTTATGATGAACCGTGTAAATCTGAAATTTTGACACATTGTAAATGTCTCCTGTTGTTAAGGAAAATCGAATGTGCTTTGAATATAAGATTATTTTATAACACCGTGTAGGAAACAAATTTCTGTAGGATTTGTATCCCCGGTTGCAATCCAATTTTCAGTCTAGGTCAGTCTCTGTTGCTAAATTACTACTCTTCCTCATTGTAACTCAGCATGTTTTCTATAAGTAACATTTCAGGTTTTCTATGTTCTTAGGATATCTACGGCTTGTCACATATCAATAAATTAGACAAATGATTACCCTTACTATGTTTAGTTGTATAAAAACATTTTTTAAAATACATAGTAGACCTCTGTCTACTGGTTTATTACGTGTAACTCAAATGAAGGCAGTATTTGCCAGGTACCCAGCACATTGAAAGATTGCTTTGTATTTATCTATTTCTGTTTCTAATTAATGGTTGAAACAGACGCCTCCATATCTCACGCTGCCCTCAGCAAGCCTTAAGTCAAATTCTGACTGGCAAAGGATTCTGGGAAATCAAATTCGGCAGTACCCTATGCTTCCTATCTGGTATCTGATTTACAATATCTATAAATACCAATTGTTCATGTGGTTTTAAAACATCTTGAGCGAGATTTATTTGTTTTCTGCTGACAGAGAAATGTGTGACATTTTTGAACTCTCATGAGCTATGATTTTATAAAGTAGAAGTAGACAGAAAAAAAGAAAAAAGTATAAAATGCTTAAAAGTTAGGAATGTAAGATAAATGTATCTAGGAAGGTGAAAGAAAATGATAATATTTACAAACTTTAAAATACAAGAATTAGTAAAAAATACAAACAAAATAAAACAAAGGCAGAACCGCTAATTTGTATTTTAGTGTATAATACCTACCAGTGACCATTTTGTGGTCTGTAAGTAATATGTAAGTATAACGTCAGTTGAGAATTTGTTCACATACTTCAGATGTGTACAGGAATTCTCGGAAAAATAGCCACATTGTGAATAGGTTAAATCTGCTGTTTGTGTATAAATATGTAGGTCAAGTTGCTATTATGAAAATCTAGTATCTGTTCCAATGTCTGTGCAGATTTCTTTCCTCACAGGATCTGGTTGCCATTTTTAACTCCTTGATGATCTTTGATGTAAACCTACGTCATGGTCTGGAAGGGTTTCCCAGCCTATGACATATGGGTACGTCATTGCAATTGTGCGGGAACAGGAACTGTGTCCATATAATCCCCACCGGGAGCTTGGCGCAAGTGATAGCTGAGCTCTGTCTGTCATAGCCAGGGACTGTGCTCGCTCTGCCCTTGGATGCTTAACCCCTTAAATGCTGCGATCAATAAAGTTAAATAAGAAAAAAATTCTAGTTCTGAGCCGCTGTGAAAAATAATCCATGGAAATGAAGTCCAGAACACACAGGTGAAGAACATGCAGATTATTCAACTAATCTTCAAAGCTATCAAGTTCATCACCTGTATATCCCTGACACCTTTTATTTGGGTCATTTTTCACAGAAGTGCAGAACTAGCCCACTTTTTCCGGTTTAAGTCTACATCTCCTCATGTGTCTGCAGCAGCTGATGTTTCATATTCTTAAAGAGTTGTGTAATAGGTAAGTGCACCACTACAATTTGTACTTTGACCCAGTTCAGTCCCCATTGCATCTTTGTTCCCCCATTGTCTTGTGATCAATAGCGATCAGCATTTAGGAGGTTAGGAGAGCAAATGCGTTCCCTATTTCATGGGATCAGCACCGACACAATGTAATCACAGGCTGACGATTGTAGGCATGACAGCAAACATTGTAATCCATTTGATAACATTTCACAGTGTGTAGATGATAAAACTAGAAACATGGTTATAACATGATGATAACATACCAATTGGCACACAATTTGCAAGTGCATCTCAATAAATAGAATATCATCAAAAAGTTAATTTATTTCAGTAATTCAATACAAAAAAAGGAAACACATATATTATTATAGAGTCATTACACACAGAACGTTATATTTCAAGTGTTTATTTCTATTAATGTTGATAATTATGGCTTACAGCCAATGAAAATCCAAAAGTCATTATCTCAGAAAATTAGAATAATTACCACAAAACACCTGCAAAGGCTTCCAAAGCATTTAAAATGGTCCCTAAGTTTGGGTCAAAGGCTACACAAACATGGGGAACACTGCTGACTTGACAGATGTCCAGAAGGCAGTCATTGACACGCTCCTCAAGGAGATTAAGCCGCCAAAGTTCATTGCTAAAGAAGCTGGCTGTTCACAGAGTGCTGTATCCAAGCATATTAATGGAGAGTTGAGTGAAAGGAAAAAGTGTGGTAGAAAAAGGTGCACAAGCAACTGGGATAACTGCAACCTTAATAGGATTGCTAAAAAAAAGGCCATTACAAAATTTGGGGGAGATTCACAAGGATTAGACAGCTGCTAAAGTCAGTGCTTCAAGAGCCACTGCACATAGACATATCCAAGACATGGGCTACAAGTGTCGCATTCCTTGTGTCAAGCCACAAATGACCGATAGACAACACCAGAAACGTCTTACCTGGGCCAAGGAGAAAAGAAATGGACTGTTGCTCAGTGGTTAAAAGTGTTGTTTTCAGAAGAAAGTAAATTTTGCATTTCATTTGGAAATCAAAGTCCCAGAGTCTGGAGGAAGAGTGGAGAGGCCATAATCCAAGCTGCTTGAGGGCTAGTGTGAAGTTTCCACAATCAGTGATGGTTTAGGGAGTCATGTCATCTGCTGTTGTAGGTCCACTGGATTTTACCAAGATCAGTCAGTGCAGCCTTCTACCAGGAAATTTTAGAGCACTTCATGCTTCTCTCTGCCGACAAGCATTTTGGAGATGAAAATTTCATTTTCCAGCAGGACTTGGCACCTGTCCACACTGCCAAAAGTACCAATACCTGGTTTGATAACCACAGTATCACTGCGCTTGATTGGCCAGCAAACTTGTCTGATCTAAATCCCATAGAAGATCTATGGGGTATTGTCAAGAAGAAGATGAGAGACACCAGACTGAACAGTGCAGATGAGCTGAGGGCTGCTATCAAAGCAACCTGGGCTTCCCTAACACCTCAGCAGTAGAGATGAGCGAACCTTTAGAGGCTCAAGTTCGGTTCGGTTCGTTGAACGGACGCTGCGTTCGAGTTCGGTTCGGCGAGCCGTACGACGAACCTCTCGAACCTCATTGAAAACAATGGGAGGCAATCACAAACACATAAAAACACATTATAAATGTACACATACAGTTAATAAACATTGCAATAACACTTACCGGTCCACGCGATGCGTCCTGCACTCTGTCTCCTGCTGCTATTCCTTTCGATGATCGCTGCATCCTCCCGGTAACCAGCACTGATGATAGGACCTATCGTGACGTCAAAATAGCATGTGACCAGTCACGTGTCTGTTATCTCATTGACTACAGACTGGTCACATGGCTTTGACATCATGCTAGGACCTGTCAGTGCATCTCATCAGTACACGGTGATCGTTTGTGTATCTCCGTGTACCGGCGACATGCTCTAGCACACGGTCGGGTTCACAGTCTGCTTCCCCGTTCCGTTATCACTGGCTGCCACAGCCGGTCAATAACCGAGATCACCGTTGCTATAACAACGCGCCTGTCAGTGGTGACGTCACTGCTAACAGCACGCAGCCTCTGATCACTCACGGAGTAAAAAGACTGCACGGGAGCAGCAGCACCATCTTCTTCCAATGCAGCGCTGCTGATGTAGCAGAGATGCATGTGTTGAAGGAGAAAGTAGACAGAAGAGCAGGATCGTGGAGGGATAAGAGGGAGTAATACACATGGAATCTCTAAGTGTGTCTGTGTATTTATTTCTATTAAAGTATTTTTTCTCTGTGTGGTGTCTTTTTTTAACCCTTTATTGGAGATTCTTAATGGCTGGGTCAAACTTGCCTGACATTAAGAATCTCTGGCTTAATACTAGCTAGTAAAACAAAGCTAGTATTAACTCATCATTACCCAGCAAGCCTCCCGGCTCCAGGGTTGTTGGAAGAGTTGGATACAGCGCCAGATGATGGCGCTTCTATGAAAGCGCCATTTTCTGGGGCGGCTGCGGATTGCAATTCGCAGCAGAGGTGCCCAGAAACCTCAAGCAAACCTGTGCTGCGGATTCCAATCCCCAGCTGCCTAGTTGTACCTGGCTGGACACAAAAATATGGCGAAGCCCACATCATTTATTTTTTAATTATTTCATGAAATAAGTGAAATAATTAAAAAAAACGAGCTCCCTATATTTTTGGTTCCCAGCCGGGTACAAATAGGCAGCTGGGGGTTGGGGGCAGCCCGTAGCATACAAAAATATGGCGAAGCCCACGTCATTTCTTTGGTGGGCAAAAAACTCCTGCATACAGTCCTGGATGGAGTATGCTGAGCCTTGTAGTTCTGCAGCTGCTGTCTGCTCTCCTGCATGCACTAGTGAATGGAGCATGCTGAGCCTTGTCGTTCTGCAGCTGCTGTCTGCTCTCCTCCATACAGACAGGACAGCAGCTGCAGAACTACAAGGCTCAGCATACTCCATCCAGGACTGTATGCAGGAGTTTTTTGCCCCCCAAAAAAATTATGTGGACTTTGCCATATTTTTGTATGCTAGCCAGGTACAGCAGGCAGCTACAGGCTGCCCCCAACCCCCAGCTGTCTATTTGTACCCGGCTGGGAACCAAAAATATAAGGAAGCCCTTTTTTTATTATTTCATGAATTTCATGAAATAATTAAAAAACAAATGATGTGGGCTTCACCATATTTGTGTGTCCAGCCAGGTACAACTAGGCAGCTGGAAATTGGAATCCGCAGCACAGGTTGGCCTGAGCTTTCTGGGCCCCTCTGCTGCAAATTTCAGTCAGCAGCCACCCCAGAAAATGGCGTTTTCATAGAAGCACCATCTTCTTGCGCTGTATCCAACTCTTCCAGCTGCCCTGGTGACGGGTGGCTTGCTGGGTAATAATGGGGTTAGGGCTAGCTGTATATTATCAACTGGCCCTAAGCCCAAAATTTATGGTGTCATGCCAATATTAGACATGGCCAGCATGAATTTCTAGTACCGATAAAAAGAACCAGAACACACAGAAATATATTTTTATTATAAATAAAACACAACACAATTAGTGACTCCATCTTTATTGAAATAAAGAACTCCCCTCCACAGTAATCCTAGGTCAAGGGTCCCGCGCCGTCCAATCCGGATCCAATATCATCTGATCGGATTGCTGGAAGGCAAAGCGATCAGATGATATGTCAGGTTCAAGGGCCTGAATCACATGACACAGCAGCTGATTGTATAAACGGCTTTAATACAATCAGCTGATGCATCAGTGCAAAAAAAAACAAAAACAAACTACACACTTCAGTGCAGACTCCTGTCCAACAGCATCAGCTGATAATTTAGCCGGCCGGGCGGTAAAATGCTGGCCTCACCACTTATAGTTTCAGCTGATTCCGTCAGGTGACCGCATCAGCTGATCATTGCCAGGTCTGAGAAAGAGAGAGAGAGAAAGAAGAGAGCGAGAAAGAAGAGAGAGAGAGAAAGAGAGAAAGAAGAGAGAAAGAGAAAGAAGAGAGAAAGAAGCAAAAGAGGAGAAAGAAGAGAAAGAGAAAGGAAGAGAGAGAGAAAGCGACAAAGAAGAGAGAGAAAGAAGAGAGAGAAAGAGAGAAAGTAGAGAGAGAAGAGAAAGAGGAGAAAGAAGAGAAAGAAGAGAAAGTAAAGAAAGAGGAGAAAGATAGGAGAGAGAAAGGAGAGAAAGAAAGGAGAGAGAGAAAGGAGAGAGAGAGAGAAAGAAAGAGAATGAAAGAAAGGAGAGAGAGAGAAAGGAGAGAGAGAAAGGAGAGATAGAAAGAAAGGAGAGAGAGAAGGGAGAGAGAGAGAAAGAAGAGAGAGAAGAGAAAGAGGAGAAAGAAGAGAAAAAAGAGAAAGGAGAGCAAGAAAGGAGAGAGAGAAATGAGAGAGAGAGAAAGGAGAAAAAGAAAGGAGAGAGAGAAGGAGAGAGAGAAAGGAGAGAGAGAGAGAGAGAGGAGAGAGAAAAAGGAGAGAGAAAGGAGAGAAAGAAAGGAGAGAGAGAAAGTAGAAAGAGGGAATGGAGAGGAAGAGAGAGATCTCTTCAGAGAGAGAGAAAGAAAGGAGAGAGCAAAAAGAGAGAGAGAAAGGAGAGAAAGAAAGGAGAGAGAGAAAGGAGCGAAAGAAAGGAGAGAAAGGAGAGAGAGAAGGGAGAGAAAAAAAGGAGAGAGAGAAAGGAGAGAAAGAAAGGAGAGAGAGAAAGGAGAGAGAAAAATGAGAGAAAGAGAGAGAGAAAGAGAGAGAAAGAAAGGAGAGAGAGAAAGGAGAGAGCGAGAAAGGAGAGAGAGAGAAAGGAGAGAGAGAGAGAGAGAGAGAGAAAGAGAGCTCACAGCTGATGTCCGGCTCAACCCCTCAGTGCATAATAAAATTTTAATTATAAATATATTATAAATATAATTTAAAATTAAAAATAAAAAAATAAAAAATTCTTTACGGTGTTTAGAACTTGCGACCGTATGCTTCTATGCTATCCACTCAGCTATTGCCTCTAATGTGAAAGATATGCAAAATTTGGAATCTTGAAGTCTGGATTGCTGAAGTCTCAGCTGACCATGTGATTCACTTTATTGCTACGTGGAGCTCATACGGAGTGCTCGTGTTCTGTAGTAGAGATGACAGTATCGTGTGGATTACGTCGGACCTGGAAGGGTATTGGAGGATTTTAATAAAATGGTGAAACTGTGTTTTTTTGTCTTTTATTCCAAATAAAGGATTTTTCGCAGTGTTTATTTACTTTCACTTTATAAATAGATGATAATTATAATTTAAAATAAAAAATAATTACATTTCTTACCAGGACCTAGACCAGAACTCCCGATGTTATGCTTCTTAGGCGGGCGCTTTATCCACTAGTCTAGTGCCTCCAATATTATCGATAGGCAGATTTGATAATCTTTAAGTCTGCAGGGCTGACTGAAGTCTCTGCTAACCGCATCAGTCACTTCATTGCTACGGTGCCACTACATCTTCAGGGAGCAGAGCTGACAGTGTCGTGTGGATTACTTCGGACCTGGAGGGGTATTTTTGGGATTAATAAAGGAGTGAACCAAGGTGTTTTTTATCTTTTATTCCAAATAAAGGATTTTTCACGGTGTGGGTTTCTTTATTTTAACATTCAGTTTAATTATGAAATGTATCTCGGGGAGATGGCTGGCATGATTAAACTCATTATTACCCCAATTGCGACCGCACCAGGGCAATTCGGGATGAGCTGGGTGGGGTCCCCCAGGACAGTCGCATCTAATGGATGCGGCTATTCCGGCTGGGTGCTGGGTGATATTGTTAGGCTGAAGTGCTCCCCATACCGTGGTGCTCTCCATCCTGACAATACCAGCCTCCAGCCGTGTGGCTTTATCTTGGCTGGTATCAAATATGAGGGAAACTGCATTTTTTTTTTTATTAATATTTATTTATTTTACTGCACGACATAGACCCGCCCGCCGGCGGCTGTGATTGGTTGCAGTGAGACAGCTGTCACTCGTCTTGGGGACGTGTCTGACTGCAACCAATCATAGGCGCTGGTGGGCGGGGAAAGCACAGAATAAGTAATTGACTAATGAAGCGGCAGCCATTTTCTAAAGAGGAAAAGACACCGCAGATTTGTGACAGACGTGGAGCGAGGCGCCCGTGATCGGTGAGTAGGAAAGGGAGAGGGATTGTGCTGGGGATGCAGGACACATGCAGATAGCAACATGTGCACATAGCCTTATTGTGCAAAGCCACGTTTATGGTGATCGAACCGTTCTCAAACATAACTCGAACTGTCGAGCTTTTAGCAAAAAGCTCAAGTTCGAGTTCGATCTCGAGCACCCCCCAAAATAACTCGAACATGAAATTGGCGAATCTCGAACCTCGAACATTGCTCATCTCTACTCAGCAGGTAACAATAACAGCTGATGCAGTAATTTATGCAAAAGTAGCCCCGAATAAGTATTGAGAACGTTTACATTACATACGTTTCAGTTAGCCAATATTTATGAGTTTGAAATCATTTTTTCAGGTGGTCTTATAATATTCTAATTTTCTGAAATAGTGACTTCTGGGTTTTCATTGGCTGTAAGCCATAATCATCAACATTAACATAACTAAACACTTGAAATAGATCACTGTGTGTAATGACTCTATATAATACAGAGGTCTCAAACACGCGGCCCGCGGACCGCATGCGGCACCTCGGGCTGCTTCGTGGGGCCCGCAGACCCGTGCCTCTGTTGTTGACTATCGCGGCCGGTGCAGGGGCCGCAGCCACTGTCTGCGCTTTATGTCAGATGAATGTTTTGCCGACATTGCGCTCAGAGTCCATAACATTTCTGCACCGGGCGCGATAGTCACCGGGGGCACAGGCCTGCAGACAGCAAGAAGCAGAGTTGAGGCAGCCGAGGGAATGCGGGACAGGTGTGAGGAATGATGTGGGGTTTTTTTGTGTGTGTATGTGAAGGACGACACATTAGCCTTTTAGCGAACTATGACGTACTGGGTACGTCATGGCTCCCTGGTACTTAAGGACCCATGACGTACCCAGTACGTCATGGTGAAATCGCGGCCCCGAAGCCCCGGTGGCTGTGATCACTGCAAATACCTTAGGCGGGCTTTGCACACTACGACATCGCAGCCCGATGCTGCGATGCCGAGTGCGATAGTGCCCGCCCCCGTCGCAGCAGCGATATGTGGTGATAGCTGGCGTAGCGAAAGTTATCGCTACGCCAGCTTCACACACACACTCACCTGCCGTGCGATGTCCCTGTGGCCGGCGACCCGCCTCCTTGTTAAGGGGGCGGGTCGTGCGGCGTCACTGCGACGTCACACGGCAGGCAGCCAATCAGAGCGGAGGGGCGGAGATGAGCAGGATGTCAACATCCTGCCCACCTCCTTCCTTCCGCATATCCTACGGAAGCCGCAGTGAGGCCGGTAGGAGACGTTCCTCGCTCCTGCGACTTCACACACAGCGATGTGTGCAGCCGCAGGAGCGAGGAACAACATCAGACCGTCGCGTCAGCGTAATCATGGATTATGCCGACGCTGCACCGATGATACGATTACAACGCTTTTGCGCTCGTTAATCGTATCATCCAGCCTTTACACACTGCGATGTCGCATGCGATGCCGGAAGTGCGTCATTTTCAATTTGACCCCACCGACATCGCACCTGCGATGTCGCAGTGTGCAAAGTGCCCCTTAGTTTTGGGCAGGAGGGGCCCTCTGCCTGACTTCAGGAGGGGTGGTGTCTCCTCCCTGGACCTACGGAGGCTTTGATTGGCTGACGAACGCCGTTCAGCCAATCACAACCACTGTAGCATTTGAGCCATTGAAAATGGCTGAAACATTGAAATCCAGCCATGATCAGTGCAGCTATAGCCCTGATCATTGGCTTGAGCTGGGTGATTGCTGTTTCAACCGCCCCAGCTCTGATTGGAGAGACCGGCCTTGTGACCGATCTCTGCAATCAATCTGGATCTGGGGCCAGAGACTGCTCCCCTCAGCTTCACTCCAGTGTCTGTGGAAGCTGAGGAGAGCGATCGGTTAGTTATAGGCACTGCCCACTTTCAGCCACCGCCGCCACTGCCCCCCTGACCCATTACTACAGGATGGGCACATTACTATAGAATAGGGACAAGGTGGGCACATTACTAAAGGATAAGGACATTACAAGGATGGGCACAATACTATTGGATGGGGACATTACTATAGAATGGGGAAAAGGCTGGGGACATTATTATAGAATGGGGACTAGGATGGGGACATTACCATAGAATGGGGACAAGGTTGGGGACATTACTATAGGATGGGGACTAGGATGGGCACAGTACTAGAGGATAGGGACATTACTACAAGGGGACAAGGATGGGAAACATTACTATAGGATAGGGATAAGGTTGGGGACATTACTATAGGAAGGGGACATTACTATAGGATGGGGACATTACAATAGAATAGGGACATTACTATAGGGTGGGGACATTACAATAGGATGGGGACAAGGTTGGCATATTACTATAGGATGGGGACATTACTATAGGATGGGGACAAGAATGAGACACATTACTACAGGATGGACACATTACGATAAGATGGGGACAAGGATCAGACACATTACTACAAGATGGGGACAATGATGGGGAACATTACTATAGGATGGGGACAAGGATCAGTACATTACTGTAGAATGGGGCACTATACTACAAGGGGACAAGGATGGGCACATTACAACAAGATGGGAAACATTACTAAAAGATGTTGGCCAAAATTTCAATATAGTGCAAATTGTAACACTATTAGTTGCAAGAAAGGGATAAAATGTAAAAAAACCCAAAACCTCAAAATAACGCATGACATTTTTTTTTTTACCATCAAAATTATTTTTTTTTTAAATTTAAACAAAGAATGTGCACATTTGTTATAATAAACTAGTGAAAAATGTTCAAAATCAGTGATCCAAAGGTATGTAAAAAATATATATATGGTATCAATAAAAATCAATAAAAATGTCACTTTGTCCTGCGGCCCCCCAAATTATTTATTTTCCTCTGTGCGGCCCATACACCCAGCCGAGTTTGAGACCTCTGATATAATACAGTTAGGTCCAGAAATATTTGGACAGTGACACAATTTTCGCGAGTTGGGCTCTGCATGCCACCACATTGGATTTGAAATGAAACCTCTACAACAGAATTCAAGTGCAGATTGTAACGTTTAATTTGAAGGTTTGAACAAAAATATCTGATAGAAATTGTAGGAATTGTACACATTTCTTTACAAACACTCCACATTTTAGGAGGTCAAAAGTAATTGGAGAAATAAACCAAACCCAAACAAAATATTTTTATTTTCAATATTTTGTTGCGAATCCTTTGGAGGCAATCACTGCCTTAAGTCTGGAACCCATGGACATCACCAAACGCTGGGTTTCCTCCTTCTTAATGCTTTGCCAGGCCTTTACAGCCGCAGCCTTCAGGTCTTGCTTGTTTGTGGGTCTTTCCGTCTTAAGTCTGGATTTGAGCAAGTGAAATGCATGCTCAATTGGGTTAAGATCTGGTGATTGACTTGGCCATTGCAGAATGTTCCACTTTTTTGCACTCATGAACTCCTGGGTAGCTTTGGCTGTATGCTTGGGGTCATTGTCCATCTGTACTATGAAGCACCGTCCGATCAACTTTGCGGCATTTGGCTGAATCTAGGCTGAAAGTATATCCCGGTACACTTCAGAATTCATCCGGCTACTCTTGTCTGCTGTTATGTCATCAATAAACACAAGTGACCCAGTGCCATTGAAAGCCATGCATGCCCATGCATCACGTTGCCTCCACCATGTTTTACAGAGGATGTGGTGTGCCTTGGATCATGTGCTGTTCCCTTTCTTCTCCAAACTTTTTTCTTCCCATCATTCTGGTACAGGTTGATCTTTGTCTCATCTGTCCATAGAATACTTTTCCAGAACTGAGCTGGCTTCATGAGGTGTTTTTCAGCAAATTTAACTCTGGCCTGTCTATTTTTGGAATTGATGAATGGTTTGCATCTAGATGTGAACCCTTTGTATTTACTTTCATGGAGTTTTCTCTTTACTGTTGACTTAGAGACAGATACACCTACTTCACATCGAGAGTGTTCTGGACTTCAGTTGATGTTGTGAACGGGTTCTTCTTCACCAAAGAAAGTATGCGGCGATCATCCACCACTGTTGTCATCCGTGGACGCCAAGGCCTTTTTGAGTTCCCAAGCTCACCAGTCAATACCTTTTTTCTCAGAATGTACCCGACTGTTGATTTTGCTAACCCAAGCATGTCTGCTATCTCTCTGATGGATTTTTTCTTTTTTTTCAGCCTCAGGATGTTCTGCTTCACCTCAATTGAGAGTTCCTTAGACCGCATGTTGTCTGGTCACAGCAACAGCTTCCAAATGCAAAACCACACACCTGTAATCAACCCCAGACCTTTTAACTACTTCATTGATTACAGGTTAACGAGGGAGACGCCTTCAGAGTTAATTTCAGCCCTTAGAGTCACTTGTCCAATTACTTTTGGTCCCTTGAAAAAGAGGAGGCTATGCATTACAGAGCTATGATTCCTAAACCCTTTCTCCAATTTGGATGTGAAAACTCTCATATTGCAGCTGGGAGTGTGCACTTTCAGCCCATATTATATATATAATTGTATTTCTGAACATGTTTTTGTAAACAGCTAAAATAACAAAACTTGTGTCACTGTCCAAATATTTCTGGACCTAACTGTATATGCGTTTCCTTTTTGTATTGAATAAATGAAATAAATTAACTTTTTGATGATATTCTAATTTATTGAGATGTACTTATAGCTTATAGCTTTGGAACTACAGTATAAGTTATTTGCCATTTAGAATGTTATCATGTTATAACCATGTTTCTAGTTTTATCATCTACACACTGTGAAATGTTATCAGATGGATAACAATGTTGGTCTGTACTGCTATCAATGAATAATATCCATTGTCTGGTGTTGGGATTGCTAGTAAATATCTGAGAAACATACTGATCGTAGTAGGTTGGGAGACACCAATTCCTTATGACGTTGGTTGCTGCATTGCCACCCCTACATATCGAGATCATCAGTAAAAATTTGTTTTTTGCCTACTTAGTTATCAATTTTGGCTCAAAATAAGTTTCTTGGAGTTTTCTCTGCATATCACTGATAAATAATCCCCATGCTCTCTTTTTTATTAGGACACCCATCCTGGGGGAGCCCTCAAAATATGTGTTTTACATATCTTGTAGGCAATGCAGCTACTATACCTATGTCCTATGTGGAGTGCGGGATTATGGCAGTGGAAAGTAGTGAATATTCATTTTCTTTATTAGCTGGCACGCTGTTAGCCCCAGCACCAGCTCCTGCCTCCTGTGACTCTGCTTCTTCGCCACCCCCCCTCAAAGCCACAGCCAGGCACATCTGGACTATAAGATGTACCCCCCCATATTCCTCTAAAAAAGTATGGGAAAAAAGTACATCTTATAGCCTAAAAAATAATGTACATTATTGTATTGTGCTATAACATCATTTCCTGAATCCCTGAGAATGATGTAGCAACAGGAATATGGAGTTTAAAAAAAGAGGGCTGAAATTTGCATGTATGTTGAAAATGGTGAAGCCCCATAGGCATGTAAACCACTGCTATCACTATCTTGAATTATGAACACATAGAAGAAAATGTATTTGCTATATGAAATGAGCAGTGGTGGATTACTATTGATGACTAAATCACCAGTTGATTCTTTGAGAATAAAACCTGAATGCAAATGCTAATGTTTGTGGTTTATGTAACTATAAAAAGGTGTCAGGCTAACACTTCAGTTTTTAAGTTTTTATCTTTCGGTATTGCTAGAGTCCTGAGAAAGAAGGAATTTGAAGACGATTCATGATTTTATAGTAAACCAGCTCTCAGATAATTTAAGATATTTGAAATTGAATGCAAGTAATTGTCCCTGCTAAGGTTGTTGTGTTGGAACCGATCTTACTTATTTTTTTTATTACTTTTATATACAGCTGCACTCCGAAATGCTAAGGTATGCAAACACTGAATATAAAAATTTTGGAGCTGCATTACTGCTATTGAAAATAAGTTTTAAAAATGAGATACATAAAATGCCAGTTTATGATGCTTATGAGAGCCCAACAGCCAGTGACAAGGCATAGCTCTTTCTTGGGTACCTAACCTTATATGTCTCTATCTGTCCTATATTTCCAACATAAGTGAATGAAGAAAAAATAATTTGTTTATATTTTTTACTGTTGATATTTTACACCAAATAACTTGTTAACTTTTAATGTCATTACGGCTGTGGGGAAAACATTATTATGTTATTGTTAAAAGACGTTCCTACAAATCTGTGATCCAAAGCACTCGGAGTGAAAAGTTCTGACTTACCTCCTTCACACGTCTGTTTAAAAAATGTATGTGTTGCATGGTATGTTTTGTACATCCCTGTGGCCATCCAGGTTATGATGAAGAGGTTGTTCTTCCATACTTGTAGACCAGAACCAGGTGTGTTTTCTTGTCTGTCTCCTCCATGTTCACCCTTTGTATTTTTAATATACATTAAATAAGTTAATTTTTAGTCCTGGATCTCTTCTTTTTTGTTTGTGGCCATCGTGTGTGTCATCCATGTGTCATCTGTGTGGTGTCCGTCTGCTGTCCGTGTGTGCTTGTGTAACATCCTTGTGACATCCATGTGACCAGTACCAGAAAAAATGCATGATACTGAAATTATTTTTTTTATTTTTAAAATATGTGCAAATTCAGAAAAATAATAAATCATAGATGGATGGATGGTTAAATTGATAGACAGATCCATCAATAGATGATAAATAGATAAATAGATAGATAGATAATGGATAGATAGATAAATAGATAGATAGATAGCTTGTACAGCTATATAGGAGAGCTAATAATTTATGATAAAATAATGTGTGGTCCCCCTAATTTTCATAACCAGCACAGATACATCATCAGCTGCGGGCTGCAACTCTTAGCTGTCAGCTGTTCCTTCTCTGGTTTTGAAAAATAGAGAGAACCCCACAGTGGTTTTTTTAATTATTTAAAAAAATATTTTAAAAAACAGTGTAGGGTCCCCCCCATTTTTTCAAAGCCAGATAAGGGAGAGCAGACAACTAGGGGTTGATCTTGTTAGGGTGGGAAAGGCCATGTTTATTTGGCCCTTCCCTGACTGAAAATAATTCTGGCATTGTACTCCGTTCTTCCTATTGCCCTGGTGCAGTGGCAAATGGTGTAATATATGGGATTGATGGTAGCTGTGAATTGACAATGGCATCAAGCCCTGGTGTTAGTAATGCGTGGGTGTCTAACAGACACCCACATTACTAATCGGGTAGTTGGAAATAGAAAAATAAATTTTATATGAAAGACATCCCCGACTACAACCCTCGTTCATCATATATATAGATATAACGTTTTTGCAAAAAAAAGTGCACCGTAATCTATATGGACGTCCGATGGCGATCAACAAAAGCAAACCAGCAAGACACAAAAAGAGAAAATTAGAAAAGAAATATAGGCAAGATACACCCTCATTCAACCTCCCCATCCAAAATACCAAATAGGCATAGTTTAGGATCTAATTCAATCAGGTCATTTAGGATTGTATTCAATAGAGCAAGCATATCTTTTCAATATGAAGCAATATTTGGGCACTCACATATCATGTGCCAGACATTTGCCTTAGAGAAGCTACATCTGTGACATCTGGTATCCTGAGATCGATGCATACTTCTCAGTCTTATAGGCATCATGTAGCTTTGATGTGTAATGTACAATTGAATCATCTTATTAATTGCCGGTAATATATACATATGCGAGTCAGGAATATCAGAATAGTCTTCATCATTTAAGGACTGGATTCTATCTTTCCACCTCTCCAGTATGGGCAGTGGGGCAAGTTGTGCTTTGTTGTGTATAAGAGAGGCATATAGTCTTGAAATCAAGCCTCCAGGGCCCTGCGATATAATGTAGAAATCAATCCTCCAGGACCCTGTGATATAGTCTAGAAATCAAGCCTCCAGAACTTTGGGATCTATTTCGATTTCTGGGAAGGAAGAAAACAAAATGTGATGGTCAGGAAATTGAGCTTGGAAAGTATGTCTCATTTGGAGAAATTGTAAAAGTGAGAGTTGGGTAACTGAAATGCAGTCTGAAAATGTGCAAATATGTTATGCTGAAGGAAGTCTCCAAGACTGGTTATGCCTCTTCCCTCCCACTCCCCAAATTTCACTTAGTTGTTGAAAGTGTGGTGTATATATATTGTGCCAGACTTGATGACTCCAAGGGAATACCTTCTTATCTATATATCTTTTTTGTCTCCCTTTACACCCTTATGGCAACTCTATGAATAGAGAGCATTGTCATGTTCTTGTGGACTCTATATCTATCCAGTATGGGCCACAAAAACTCCAAATTAATAAAGCTACTCAGACAATTTTCAGAAATTTTCATCCTGTCTAATACTGTCTAAGTCCTTAGATATTTGAGTTGACCTAAGAGGTAGTACAGGAATTTGTTCAAAAATGCCATCTGACCCAGCACCTTCAGACATTGTAGCTTAGCTAATTGAAATTTGGATATGGAGGCGCCCCATGCAAATGATATCAACATAGAATCCAAAATTTTAAAGAATTAATGTGGAATCCATAGAAATATATTCGGAAGGACATCTAAACACTTTGGTTGAACTAATATGTTCAGAAAATTTATTCTACCTGCTATGGATAAGGGGAGGGCACTCCACACTTATACTTAAGGGTACTTTACACGCTGCGATATCGGTACCGATATCGCTAGCGAGCATACCCGCCCCCACCGGTTGTGCGTCATGGGCAAATCTGAGGGGCGGTTTGTTCGGCATCATAGTGACGTCACTAAGTGGCCGCCCAATAGCAGAGGAGGGGTGGAGATGAGTGGGCCAAACATCCCGCCCACCTCCTTCCTTCCTCATTGCTGGCGGGATGCAGGTACGGTGAGTTTCCTTGTTCCTACGGTGTCACACATAGCGATGTGTGCTGCCGCAGGAATGACAAACAACCTTGCTACTCACCTGTCAACGATTTTTGGTGTTGGAGCGACCTCTCCAATACCAACGATTTTTACCTCTTTTGCAATCGTTTTAGGTCGCTCAGAGGTGTTAAATGCTGCAATGTCGCTAACGACGCCAGATGTGCGTCACAAACACCGTGACCCCGACGATATATCGTTAGCGATGTCACATCGTCTAAAGCACCCTTTACTCTTAAAAAAAGGAATAAGGTGAGATACCTTAAAGGAAATAATCTTTTCCAGCATTTTAAAAGCTATTTCTCCCTAATATTTAAAGGTATCCACCACCCTGATGCCCTGTACAAGTGACTCAGTCAAATGTACTCTATTTGGGGATAGGTATAGCAAATATGACTTTGTCAAACTTATCAATAATCCTGAAAAGTCCCCAAACCTTTCTATACCAAATATGTATATTAAAATATTAAAAGACAAGTTTGCTGTTTTCTATAATACACAGTGATCCTTTCACTGCACATTTGAAAAAAAGACGTAACCTCAACCTTTTCAATACAATAAGTTGATTATAAGTCGATATATACACATGTTGATTTTTCTGTATTTAAAAATTCTAAATTACTTTATTTATTCCAGGAAATAACAGTATTGAAATGGATTCAATTGCTCAAATATTCTTATTCATAATTTGTCAAAGCACATTATGCAATGAGAATTGTTGTAGATACTATTCTTGTAGTATAAGCTTTAATAAATGAACCAGAAAATGCTTCACTTTATATTTGATATTTTTCAGTCAAAAATATTACTGATGCGGCATTCCAATAATGCTACAAAATTGTCTGCAATGAAAAAGGATAATTAATAGCTTTCAATGATCACTGAGCGCTGCTTGAATGCCTCAAAAATGTCAAGCCACATGTTCATTATCATTGCATGCTGCCATCAACTTTGTAATCATATTAACCTTTATAAACAATGGCTACTAGTTTTTATATTTAAATTTGGAATATTTTTATGCACAATTTTAGATTTACTTTGCTGGAAAGTGAAATTGAAAATGAATTCTAAATGGTAATTTAAGTAAACACATTTTAAAATGTACCACTGACAATTTAGGCAAAAAGGCAAAAATATTATAATTTTAGGTTTTACTATAAGAAGGTACAATATCTAGGAAATAGAGAAATAATAGACCTGCATAAATACTTAAAAATATTTTAAAAATTAAAAAAGGAAGGAAACAGAAAAGTTCAGTGCTTAGCTGTTCCATGTGTTATTACCTATTACCACGCCCTTACTATTAGATTAGGCGGGTTACCCGGACACTACTCAACTGCTGCACACAAGGGACAGAGACTCCACTATGCACGGCCTGTATTAAGAGGCCTGGCTGCACCCTGTATAAAAATGTGCAAAAAAAAAAGGGCATGGTAATAGGTTGCTGGCTGGACACCACGCGCATACAGGTGTGAACAGTGCCCTATGCACGCCACTAGTGTTCAATTTACCTTGCACCTGGGAAGTGTCCATCATGTTGAGAGGTTTGTCTGCATCCTGTTTGTGCATTAGATGTGTTGGCCTGGACTGACTGGACTAGTTGCCCTCTTTTCTGCTGTGAATATATAACATTTTTGGGGAGTTTTTATCTCCTCTTTTTGTTGCTATTTTTGATATTTATCAGTGTAGGGACTTGCAAACATGAGGATCTGTGCCGAGGATTGAAAGCATATGTACAGTGGCCAATTTCTAACTAATACCTCATATATATTTGATATATTTTTTTGCACTGGTTTATACAGGGTGCAGCCAGGCCTCTTAATACAGGCCGTGCATAGTGGAGTCTCTGTTCCTTGTGTGCTGCAGTTGAGTAGTGTCCGGGTAACCCGCCTAATCTAATAGTAAGGGCGTGGTAATAGGTTGCTGGCTGGACACCATGCGCACACAGGTGTAAACAGTGCCCTATGCGCGCCACTAGTGTGCAATTTACCTTGCACCTGTAAAGTGTCCATCATGTTGAAAGGTTTATCTGCATCCTGTTTGTGCATTAGATGTGTTGGCCTGGGCTGACTGGACTAGTTGCCCTCTTTTCTGCTGTGAGTATATTACATTTTTGGGGAGCTTTTATGTCCTCTTTTTGTTGCTATTTTTGGTCATAGTAAGAGCTAGACAGCTGCAAAAGGAAGCAAAATAGGGGTAAGAGCGAGATAATTGCCCTCAGCTGTCTGCTTTACCTTTGCTAGTTATCAGAAATACAGGGGAACCCAGTCAATTTTTTAAAATCATAAATAAATTAATAATTGAAAAAATAACATGGCAGCCCTTCTGTTGTAGCTGTTCTGTTTTGTCACAAGTCAGCTTATGGGATCACCAGTGAGGTCCTCTGAATTAGGCCTCTTCAGACCTAATCAAGATCGAGCGCTCGGAGAAAAAGACCTGCATCCATGTGAGCATGATCAATTTTCTGTTTATTTAACCAAAGTACAGTTTATTTATACCATTTACAGATCAATGTGATATTGCAAATAAGGCTTCTAGCTGGACTTTAAAAGTTGCTCATATGACCTTTAAGTTTTAGCAAAACAAAAATGTAGAGTCATGCATATGAGATAAGAAGAAGATAAGAAGAACATTTAGAGACAATAATAATCCTTGAGCTTGTCTCTTATTCCGAAGGCTCTATGACTATGAACTACCACCAGACATACTTACTAATGATATAAAATATCTTTAATAAAGAAATAGAGAAACTATTTAACCCTTCTATATCAATTTCCCCCTTTTGTAAATGGTATAACCTTCACTACAGGGTCAGTAGGCGTCCAAACAGGAGCTGCTGGCTCATGGGCCTAGTACCCATGAGGGGTCTTCCTACCACTTCACCCATCCACCCTCAGTGTGGACACCTACTCCCCGTCAGTAGAGGCCATTTGGGGTCCGTAGTAAACTACAGAGGGTTCAATACTGAAACTCTTAGAACATACACTATTCAGTAGTTTAGCTAATGCATATATCAATGCTTTTACAGCTATATAAAGCAATAGACAGAATAACAATATTTGTATACAGGATTGTATAATGCCAGAAACCCAACCTGCTAGGCCCTTAAACCAATTAGCTGGATTCATAAAAGAAAATGTATTTCCCCACCAGGAGTCTTTGCTGGAATCATCCATATATATACATAAATACATACACATGTATATACATATAATAGGAGAACAGACAAAAACTGGTGTCTATGTATGTAGATAGACACATAGACACAAACACACGGAAAAAATCATTGTCCTTTCCACGGATAGCAACATCATTATATTGAAGACTGAACCATAATCCATCGTAGATAATTTGGCCTGAATGAGGTATCTTAGTCTTTACTTTGGTAACTACACCCTCAATGTCCGGATTGTATTCCATCCACCACGACTGTCCCCTAGGCTGTGTGATATTTAGCTGGAACCAGGGATTAGTGACCTTTACAGCTATAGTCAAGGTGGCAAATACATCTTTTCACCAGAATATTGATAGAGTCCAGGTTTCATTGTACATACAGTCTGATATTGTCACGCTCCCCGGGTCCCCTGTGCTGCCCTCCGGCTCACCTGTCACGCTCCCCGCTCTCCAGCATCCCTTGCCAGCGCGTCCCCAGCGTCCTGGTCCCCGCACCCGGCGTCCGTCGGCTTCACAGCCCCATCCTGGCCCTGCTGCTTCCTCCTCGCAGCTTCCTGCTCTGGCTTCTGGCACTCGGGCAGCGCGCATGCGCATTAGGGCGCGCGCGCGGTCATTGACCCTTTCTTAAAGGGCCAGCGTCCATTAACAGGAAATGATGCAAAACAGGTACAGGGTATAAAGGGGGTTTATGTCCAAGGGGGCGGGGCCTGATCTTCGTGTTTCTTAAGCTAGGAGTCAGGTCTCCTGGTGTATATGTGTATATACTCACCTATCTCTCTTGTAGAGCCGTGCCTGCCTCGCCATCCGGTCCAGACCGAATCCCGAACCCCGAACGCAGTCCATCTGCCATCCTGACAGTCCGTACCATCTCGGATCCCTGCGGTGACCTGTCATCTCGCTCCAAAGGTTCCGGACCCCGCCTGACATCTTCTCGGCTTCCGAACCTGAGCTGCGTCACCTGGACTACCACCAGTGACTCCGTAGTCCCAGGGACTTCTCCGTTATACTCCTGTGCACGGACTGTTCTGCTGCCTATAGTGCTCCAGCTACCGGACCCCTTACCACCATCTAGGAGTTCGGCCCAGTGGATCCACCTCCTGGGTCTGCCCGTCCACCTGGCCCTGACAGTAAGATCAGGCCATGGATCCCGCTGCAGCACTAGCAGCCGTACAGGAGGAACTCCAACGCCAGCGAGAGACTCAGACCCGCATGCTGCAATTTATGTCTTCTGTGGACGCCCGCCTGAACACGCTACAAGCGGCAGTCACGGCTTCAGCATCCCGGGCCTCCACTAGTCAAGCCACGGCTCCAGCTCCCGTGGCGACTTCGTCAGATACTTCCAGACTTCGTTTGGCCTCACCACCCCGGTACGCCGGAGACCCCAAGACCTGCAGGGGATTCTTAAACCAATGCTCCCTCCATTTCACGCAGCTGCCGCATTTGTTTGCCTCTGATCAAGCCAAGGTCGCCTTCATCATGTCCCATCTAGAGGGTGAGGCACTGGCGTGGATGAACCCCTTGTGGGAGAAGGGGGATCCTGTGACCACGAACATCCAGGACTTCCTGCAGGCATTCCGTGGCACCTTTGATGAGCCCGGACGCGCCTCCGCGTCTGCTTCGTCTCTTCTCCGGTTGCGTCAGGGGACTCTGACGGTGGGCCAATACGCAATCCGGTTTCGCACCTTGGCTTCGGAACTCGGGTGGAACAACGAGGCCTTAACCGCCGCCTTCTGGGAAGGACTCTCGGGGCGAATTAAAGATGAGCTGGCGGGTCGTGACGTACCGACCACCCTGGATGCCCTGATTACCCTAGCGACTCGAGTAGACATCCGCTTTCAGGAGCGATCCAAGGAAGTGTCCCGTGAGAGACGTCCGGTACGGCATTCCTCTCCTCCGCAGAAGCCCTCCGTACTTCAGTCGTCAACAGCTGGGGCCCCCGTCCACGAGCCCATGCAGATCGACAGAGTGCGGCAGTCTGAACAACGTAGAGCTGAGCGGCTCGCCAAGGGCCTCTGCTTTTACTGCGGAGAGGACACACACCTGCTACGCTTCTGTCCTGAGAGGCCGGGAAACTCCAAAGCCTAGGGTTGGTAGGAGAGGCCACCCTAGGTGCTGGGACTCTCTCAGACCCGGTTACATGGACTGTGCAAGTGACAACGGGAGAGACGCGGTTCACGGCTGAGGCATACCTCGATTCCGGGGCAGCAGGCAATTTCATCCAGCAGGCCACGGTGGACAAGTACCAGGTGCCTGTTACTCCACTTGACAAGCCCCTCGTGATTGCCTCTGTGGATGGGAGACCCCTCTCTGACACCATCTCCTGGATCACCAAGCCGGTGGAACTGCGTATCGGTGCCCTGCACACCGAGAACATCGCTCTCTACGTCCTCCCACACATGTCCCATCAAATTCTGCTGGGACTTCCCTGGTTGTGGACACACGAACCATCAGTCAGCCGGGGCACTGGCGAAATCACCCGATGGGGCTCTTCGTGCCATGAGAAGTGCCTGAAGACCATACAACCCATCCGACGACCTCCGGTTCCAGAGAACCTACCGGGGCTGCCCTCGGCCTATTGGTCCTTTGCAGACGTCTTTGATAAAAAGGAATCCGAGGTACTTCCGCCACATCGTCCCTACGATTGTGCCATCGACCTGCTCCCTGGAGCTACACCACCTCGAGGACGGATATATCCATTGTCTCCAGCCGAAACAAGGGCCATGTCTACTTACATTACAGAGAGCCTGGCAAGGGGATTCATCCGGAGATCCTCCTCTCCTGCTGGAGCAGGTTTCTTCTTTGTCAAGAAGAAAGAGGGCGACTTACGCCCATGCATAGACTACCGGGGTTTGAATCAAATCACCGTAAAAAACAAGTACCCTCTGCCGCTCATCCCTGAATTGTTTGACCGGCTTAGAGGAGCTCGTGTGTTCACCAAGCTGGATCTTCGGGGTGCTTACAATCTGGTCCGCATCCGCTCTGGGGATGAATGGAAGACCGCGTTCAACACTCGCGATGGGCACTATGAATACTGCGTGATGCCCTTCGGCCTGTGTAACGCCCCAGCCGTCTTTCAAGAACTGGTGAACGACGTCTTCCGGGACCTTCTTTACGTCTGTGTGGTAGTATATCTGGATGACATCCTTGTCTTCTCTCCGGACCTCCAGACCCACAGAGAGAACGTGCAGCTGGTTCTACAAAGACTGAGAGAGAATCGTCTGTACGCGAAGTATGAGAAGTGTGTCTTTGAGCAGTCTTCTCTCCCCTTCCTGGGGTACATCATCTCTGATACCGGACTGCAGATGGATCCAAAGAAGGTCTCCTCCATTCTCAACTGGCCTCCTCCTTCTGGACTAAAGGCAATCCAACGCTTCCTGGGATTCGCCAACTACTACCGCCAGTTCATCCCTCACTTCTCGGCTCTGACTGCTCCTCTCTCCGCTTTGACCAAGAAAGAGGCTAATCCAAAGGACTGGTCACCTGCGGCCGACGCCGCGTTTGGCTCGCTGAAGCGGGCATTTGCCTCCTCTCCTGTACTTCACCGTCCGGAGTTAAACCGCCAGTTCACCTTGGAGGTGGATGCCTCCTCCTCAGGAGCCGGAGCAGTGCTCATGCAGAAATCCTCCTCCGGGAAGATGGTGACTTGCGGATTCTTCTCCAAGAGCTTCTCAGCGCCTGAACGCAACTACACCATCGGTGACCGAGAGCTCTTGGCAGTCAAACTGGCTCTGGAGGAATGGCGCTACCTTCTGGAAGGAGCAGTGTACCCCGTTATCATTTACACGGACCACAAGAACCTGGAATACCTGCGGTCTGCTCAGCGACTGAACCCACGGCAAGCCAGGTGGTCCTTATTCTTTGCCAGGTTTGATTTCCAGCTCCATTTCCGACCCGCGGACAAGAATGTACGCGCTGATGCCTTGTCCAGGTCTTTCATGCCCATAGAGCAGGAGGAGGAGACTACCCAACCCATCATCTGTCCTAGCAAAATCATTCCAGTGGCTCCTGTCACCCTGGCCCAGATACCGCCCGGGAAGACCTATGTCTCTGAGACAGACAGGCAAAAAGTGTTACACTGGGGTCATGCCTCGAAAACAGCCGGTCATGCTGGTCAGAAGAGAACATGGGGTGCGATTGTACGCCATTACTGGTGGCCATCTCTTCGCACGGACGTCGCTGCTTTTGTCTCTGCCTGCTCCTCTTGTGCCAGGAACAAGACGCCCAAACACCTGCCATATGGCCGTCTTCTGCCTCTGCCGATACCTTCAGTTCCGTGGCAACACATAGCGATGGACTTTTTTACAGACTTGCCATTGTCCTCCGGACACACAGTCATATGGGTCGTGGTGGATCGATTCTCTAAAATGGCTCATTTCGTCCCTATGGCTGGATTGCCCTCTGCTCAGGAACTCGCGGACGCCTACATACATCACATCTTCCGCTTGCATGGCTTTCCATCTCACATCGTATCCGATAGAGGAACTCAGTTCACCTCCCGCTTCTGGAGGGCTCTCTGCAACCATCTGGGAGTGACTCTGGACTTTTCATCTGCATACCATCCTCAGTCTAATGGCCAAGTGGAGAGGGTCAATCAAATATTGACCTCTTTCTTACGTCACTATGTCAACGCCCATCACGACGACTGGTCCACGCTTCTTCCTTGGGCTGAATTCTCCCATAACCACCACATCAGTGAGTCGTCCTCCAGCTCTCCCTTCCATGTCGTTTACGGACTTCAGCCCTCCGTCCCATTGCCTGTATCCCCTTCTTCGGATGTCCCTGCTGCTGATACTGTAGCCCGTGACTTTGCAACCATTTGGGACTCTGTCAAGGCGTCCCTTGGGCGTGCTTCCCTGCGGATGAAAAGACACGCAGACAAGAGACGTCTGGACCCTCCGTGTTTCTCTCCTGGAGATCTAGTCTGGCTTGCATCCAAGTACATCCGATTGAAGATACCATCCTACAAGCTGGGTCCTCGCTACATCGGGCCGTTTAAAGTCCTCAACAAGATCAATGAGGTCTCCTACAAGCTACAGCTCCCGGCCACGATGAAGATACCCAACTCATTCCACGTCTCCCTGCTCAAGCCGGTTGTCCTGGGTCCCTTCTCCGCTGCTGCCAGTTCGGCTCCTCCACCTATTGCCGATGACGACATCTATGCGGTAAGGGATATCGTGGCCATGAAGACCGTACGGGGTCGACAGTTCTTCCTGGTGGACTGGGCAGGGTATGGTCCTGAGGATAGGTCCTGGGAGCCCCGGGAGAATGTGGGTACTCCGCTGATCCGTGCCTTCCTGTCCCGGTTGCGGGGAGGGGGGCGTGGGGGGGGGGTACTGTCACGCTCCCCGGGTCCCCTGTGCTGCCCTCCGGCTCACCTGTCACGCTCCCCGCTCTCCAGCATCCCTTGCCAGCGCGTCCCCAGCGTCCTGGTCCCCGCACCCGGCGTCCGTCGGCTTCACAGCCCCATCCTGGACCTGCTGCTTCCTCCTCGCAGCTTCCTGCTCTGGCTTCTGGCACTCGGGCAGCGCGCATGCGCATTAGGGCGCGCGCGCGGTCATTGACCCTTTCTTAAAGGGCCAGCGTCCATTAACAGGAAATGATGCAAAACAGGTACAGGGTATAAAGGGGGTTTATGTCCAAGGGGGCGGGGCCTGATCTTCGTGTTTCTTAATCTAGGAGTCAGGTCTCCTGGTGTATATGTGTATATACTCACCTATCTCTCTTGTAGAGCCGTGCCTGCCTCGCCATCCGGTCCAGACCGAATCCCGAACCCCGAACACAGTCCATCTGCCATCCTGACAGTCCGTACCATCTCGGATCCCTGCGGTGACCTGTCATCTCGCTCCAAAGGTTCCGGACCCCGCCTGACATCTTCTCGGCTTCCGAACCTGAGCTGCGTCACCCGGACTACCACCAGTGACTCCGTAGTCCCAGGGACTTCTCCGTTATACTCCTGTGCACGGACTGTTCTGCTGCCTATAGTGCTCCAGCTACCGGACCCCTTACCACCATCTAGGAGTTCGGCCCAGTGGATCCACCTCCTGGGTCTGCCCGTCCACCTGGCCCTGACAGATATCAACACCTCCTGTGGTTCCAGAGGTAAGGCTAAATATGGCATAGTCTTTGAAGAAAATAAAACTGTGTGTGCAGATCCAACAGTCTTTTGGCTTTTCTCCTTCCATGTCCTCAGTAAGAGAAATATGGTGGCGAATGAGTTTATTATCCCAGTCCGTATTTAAAAGTTCGCTCAGTGTCTTTGTTTGGCGCAGCAACCCTGCTACACCTAGCAGGATAATTAGCAAAACTGTCATTCTGCCGGTGGAGTGACCTTTTTACAGTAACTAGCGTGGATCCAGGTGGGTTTTCCCTCAAGTTTCACTGAGGTGGATGTGGTCAGCTGGACTTGGAATGGGCCATCAAAGCGTGGATCTAGGCTCCTTCTCACGTGTCTGCGCACGACCACCCAATCACCTGGATTCAGCTGATGCACATCTGCACTTGCATTGGGATCTGGAATGGATGAAAAGACATGTTTATGCACCACATTAAGTCTTTCCTGTAAGGCCTGGACGTAGGCTGTCATAGTGCCATGTTGCATCTGTAACACTTGTGGAAAGTAGAGACCTGTTTTTGGGGCACTACCAAAAAGGACTTCATAAGGAGACAAGCCTGTCTTTCTATTTGGAGTGTGTCTGACTGAAAAGAGTGCCAGGGATAAGCACTCTACCCAATTCTTTCCTGTCTCTGCCATGGTCTTTTGAATTTTTAGTTTACAGTTAGGTCCAGAAATATTTGGACAGTGACACAATTTTCGCGAGTTGGGCTCTGCATGCCACCACATTGGATTTGAAATGAAACCTCTACAACAGAATTCAAGTGCAGATTGTAACGTTTAATTTGAAGGTTTGAACAAAAATATTTGATAGAAATTGTAGGAATTGTACACATTTCTTTACAAACACTCCACATTTTAGGAGGTCAAAAGTAATTGGACAAATAAACCAAACCCAAACAAAATATTTTTATTTTCAATATTTTGTTGCGAATCCTTTGGAGGCAATCACTGCCTTAAGTCTGGAACCCATGGACATCACCAAACGCTGGGTTTCCTCCTTCTTAATGCTTTGCCAGGCCTTTAAAGTCGCAGCCTTCAGGTCTTGCTTGTTTGTTGGTCTTTCCGTCTTAAGTCTGGATTTGAGCAAGTGAAATGCATGCTCAATTGGGTTAAGATCTGGTGATTGACTTGGCCATTGCAGAATGTTCCACTTTTTAGCACTCATGAACTCCTGGGTAGCTTTGGCTGTATGCTTGGGGTCATTGTCCATCTGTACTATGAAGCGCCGTCCGATCAACTTTGCGGCATTTGGCTGAATCTGGGCTGAAAGTATATCCCGGTACACTTCAGAATTCATCCGGCTACTCTTGTCTGCTGTTATGTCATTAATAAACACAAGTGACCCAGTGCCATTGAAAGCCATGCATGCCCATGCCATCACGTTGCCTCCACCATGTTTTACAGAGGATGTGGTGTGCCTTGGATCATGTGCCGTTCCCTTTCTTCTCCAAACTTTTTTCTTCCCATCATTCTGGTACAGGTTGATCTTTGTCTCATCTGTCCATAGAATACTTTTCCAGAACTGAGCTGGCTTCATGAGGTGTTTTTCAGCAAATTTAACTCTGGCCTGTCTATTTTTGGAATTGATGAATGGTTTGCATCTAGATGTGAACCCTTTGTATTTACTTTCATGGAGTCTTCTCTTTTACTGTTGACTTAGAGACAGATACACCTACTTCACATCGATAGTGTTCTGGACTTCAGTTGATGTTGTGAACGGGTTCTTCTTCACCAAAGAAAGTATGTGGCGATCATCCACCACTGTTGTCATCCGTGGACGCCCAGGCCTTTTTGAGTTCCCAAGCTCACCAGTCAATTCCTTTTTTCTCAGAATGTACCCGACTGTTGATTTTGCTACTCCAAGCATGTCTGCTATCTCTCTGATGGATTTTTTCTTTTTTTTTCAGCCTCAGGATGTTCTGCTTCACCTCAATTGAGAGTTCCTTAGACCGCATGTTGTCTGGTCACAGCAACAGCTTCCAAATGCAAAACCACACACCTGTAATCAACCCCAGACCTTTTAACTACTTCATTGATTACAGGTTAACGAGGGAGATGCCTTCAGAGTTAATTGCAGCCCTTAGAGTCCCTTGTCCAATTACTTTTGGTCCCTTGAAAAAGAGGAGGCTATGCATTACAGAGCTATGATTCCTAAACCCTTTCTCCGATTTGGATGTGAAAACTCTCATATTGCAGCTGGGAGTGTGCACTTTCAGCCCATATTATATATATAATTGTATTTCTGAACATGTTTTTGTAAACAGCTAAAATAACAAAACTTGTGTCACTGTCCAAATATTTCTGGACCTAACTGTAAGTGTCCTGTTTAATCTCTCTACTTTTCCACTGCTCTGTGGATGATAAGGGGTATGGAATGCCTGCTCTATTCCCAGGGCCTGCATAATGTCCCTCATTATTTCTCCAGTGAAGTGTGTACCCCCGTCACTTTCTATGGCTTCTGGGATGCCATACCGACAGACTAGTTCCTTCATCAGTTTTTCTGCAGTTGTTTTAGCATTTGCACATTTTACTGGATAGACCTCAACCCATCCTGAGAAGAGATCTACACATACCAGGACGTATTCATACACTCCTACCTTGGGTAGTTGTATGTAGTCTATTTGCAGTTGTTGACACGGTAGAGTGGTCTGGGTGTTGCTTTCTTAGGGACTTTTACTGTTTTACCTGGGTTGTGTTGTGCGCAGATAATGCAGGATTGTACGTGTTTGGAGGCTACGTAACTGAAGCCAGGAGCGATCCAGAAGGCATTCACCTGGTTACACATGTGACTTTTTGAGGCGTGAGTGGGGCCATGTGTTGCTTGTGCCATCATAGGGAACAGGGACCTTGGTAAACACAACCTATCCTTACTTTCCCATACTCCATTTGAGTTCAGCCCAGCTCCCATTTTCCCCAGTGTTCCTTCTCTGTTTGGGCAGCCTGATGCTGGAGGGATTTCAGGACATCCAGACTCACTGTGGCTGGGACTTGCTGGCTCCCTGCCACTATCCTCTGATCCCTAGGCCTCTTTGCCGCTGCTTTCGCAGCTGCATCCGCTCTTCTATTGCCCGCTACCTCCAGTGAGTCACCTTTTGTGTGTGCTTTCACCTTAATGATGCCAACCTGGACTGGTACCATTAGTGCCTCCATTAACCGTTTTACCAATTCTGCATTTTTAATAGGCTTACCAGCTGACGTAAGAAAAGCTCTACTTCTCCAGATAGGGCCAAAATCATGACAGATCCCAAATCCATAATTTGAGTCTGAATAAACATTAATTTTCCTACCTGATCCCGCTCTACATGCCTCAATGAGCGCTGTTAGCTCCGCCTCTTGCGCGGACATGTGCGGCGGGAGTGGTTCAGCTCGGATTACCTCATGTGAGGATACTACTGCATATCCAGTGTAGAATCTCCCATCCAGGTGGTATCTGGAGCCATCTACAAAAAACTCAAAATCTGCATTAGTAATAGGTGTATCATAGACATGTGGAAAACCTGCTGTCTCCTGACTCATCAGCTCTATGCAGTCATGCTCGTGCATCATGTCAAAGTATTCATCCTCACTTGCTACCATTGTCACCAATTCCCCCTTTTCTGAATCTACTGGCAAAAGGGTGGCTGGATTCAGAACATTACACCTCTTGAGGGTGACATACTCAGGAATCAGAAGGGCACATTCAAGTCTGAGCTGTCTGGCCATAGACAGGTGTTTCGGTTGGACTTGCACAAGTATAGCATGGATGTCATGCGGGGAGTAAATTGTTAAGGGAAATGTCAATGTGATCTCGCAAGCTTTCCCTTGCAGTACTGCAGCAGCCGCTACAGCACGGACACACGTGGGTGACCCTCTGACAACTGGGTCCAATCGCGCTGAGTAGTAAGCTATTGGTCTTTGTTTGTCACCATGTTGCTGTGTGATGACGGCTGTCGCATGCCCTCCCTGTTCTGTGCAAAACAAGAAAAATGGTTGATCGTAATTTGGAATACCCAGGGCCGGGGCAGATACAATGAGTAGTTTAAGGGAATGAAAGGAATCAATAGCTTCGAAAGTGAGGTCAAAGGGGTCAGATGACAGACAATCATAGAGGGGTTGCATCATTTGCGAGGCAGACCTTATCCAAGGCCTGCAGTATGACACTAAGCCCAAAAAGGTGCGCAGTTGCCGGTGGGACTTGGGTAAGGACAGATTTTGGACTGCTAGTTTTCTCTCATCAGTCAGGTGTCTCGTACCTTCAGATATACAGTGACCCAAAAATGTTACCTTTTGCTTACAGTACTGTAATTTTTCACGTGAAACTTTGCAACCATTCTCTGCCAGAAAAGACAGCAAAGAAATTGTGGCTTCCTTGCAGGACGTCTGGTCTGGACAGCAGAGCAAAAGGTCATCCACGTACTGCAATAGCGTAACCTGTGGATGAGGCGGTTGCCACTGCTCCAGAATTCCTGCCATAGCTGTAGAATAAATGGTAGGTGAATTCATTCCTCTTTGCGGGAGGACTGTCCACATGTACTGTTTCCCCTCATGTGTGAAGGCAAAAAGATACTGACAGTCAGGGTGTAGAGGCACAGAGAAAAATGCATTTGCCCAATCAATTACTGTAAAACATTTGGAGGTCCCTGGGATTTGTGACAGTAAGGTATGTGGGTTTGGAACAATGGATGTTACACTCTCAGTGACAGCATTGACAGCTCTCAAATCATGCACCATTCTGTATGTATCAGGGGAACCTTTGGGCCCTTATTTTCTTGATTGGATACAAGGGAGTGTTACAGGGGGAGGACCTTTGTACTAGAGCCCCTGCTTGCACATATTCTCTTATCTCTGGTCAGGGCCATTGATTTGGCTGGGCTTAAGGGATACTGTTTTATCAAGGGAATTTCAGACACCAATCCCTCCAGTCCCTTCATGGTCACCAGTTTCCTAGGCCAGAGGCAAAGGAGGAGGGAAGGAAGGAGGAGAGTCAGTCTGCTCCCTCTCCTATTTGGGGTTTTTGCACTGTCTGGCGTAATGTCCATTCCGTCCACAATTCCAGCACTGTACGGTCACTAGGTCACCTGGTTCCCTCCCTCTCTGCTTCCACTGTTTTCCTTGTGCTCTAGCATACATAACTGGTCGCTTGCATTTTGTCAGTTCAACCCCCTTAGCTACTTGCAGAAGGTCTGTTGGGTCCATGTTTCTCCACTCAGGTCTGGCTGTCTGTACTGCTTCTCGTAAAACCTTATTCATACCGTTAACGAATATACTCATCAGTATTTTGTCATTAAGGGAGGTTCTGACTTTGTACCCCACGTCTGCCCACTTCAGCTGTAACCTCCAAAAGTACGTCTCTATACTCTCCCCTTCCGGCTGTATTACGTCAGTCAGGGAAAGAGGGAAAGGTTGGTCTTCAGGGTCAGATAACTGTTTTCTTTCCTCACCATCAGAGTAATGTCCAGCTTCCTCCCCAAAAGTCAATTCCTTCACTACCTCTGTCTCAGTGTCAGCGTCCTCTGTCATCACATGTGATCTGGTTCGAACAGGATTTAGTGCAATCTGCTTAGGGCGAGTAACATTACACGTAGCACAAGAACCTCTCCAGTCTGGGTTTTTCTGACTACAATGTTTACAAGTCCATTCATCTGGTCTGGGTTTCTGATCATGTGAAGGTGGGGCGGTAGCAGTCACAGTTTTTGCTCTTGGTGCATTAAAACATTTATAATACACTTTACATAACAATAATATAATAATAAATCCCACTGTTATTTCTTTACATCCACAATGCTGCACCTCTTCCTTGAATCTGTGCCATTTCTCAACATCCAAACACCCACACTCTGGCATGTCTGCCTTTCTGAGTATTGGTCTGATATTTTTCACTGCTTTCTTGACTTTCCATTCTTGCACTATCTGTTTGGCTGTTTTGGATCCCGCTGGAGCCCCACACTGCACACTGAACAAGTTGCCCATGGCTTCAACTTATTCCCACACAGCCCACCTTTCTGCAAATGCCTTCTCAGTGTCCCTGAACCTTGTTAACAGGCCACACATCTCCTGGCAAGTCAGAATGGGCTCTCAAGTGGTAGCTGGAAGGCTAAATCAGCATTCACTCTCACCTGCTACACTTGCAGGGCGTATTGGGAAGGGTTAAAAAAAAAAACACCTCTCTCACCCAATAGACCAGATGAATAAAGCAGGAAGGACCAGGTGTGATAGTCCTCTCACCTGCTAGACCACCTCCATGTAAGTGGGAAGGCCACACTGCTCTCTAATCCACTTCAAACCTGATGTGCAGTTGGGTACTCCATGCTGGTCTTTTACAAAGTATTCCAGCAATGAACGTAAACTAGAGTTAAACCAAAACAATCCTCAGAGCTGACGTCTCACAGAGGGCAGAAAATCGCGCAGCTGTTCACTTGACCTCTCCCAATTGAATAGCAGCAGCTCACAGTTTGTTTAGCAAGAGTGTTATCTCAAAAGAATTCTTTGTCCAGATTCAGCTTTTCCAAACCATCTCTAATACCCACTGGTATAATACACAATCCCAGCAGAAAATTGAGACTACTTATATACCTTCACAGCACTTGATTCTAGAAACATATGTAACAATACACCTTCCAAGGATCAGTTAACCTCACATGTAAATAAAATTATCTAAACCGCTCTTGACACTGATGGGAAAAAATACATATGTCAGGTATCCACTAAAATACTCTATATGGCTATGCCCTGTGTTCACAACCGGAACATCTTTTCACAGTCCACAGTATGACCTATAACCATTAGACTTATACATACATATTATTTCACCAAGTCTCTTATCTCAATTACTTGTCACTTTGTTATTCAGAGGCTTCTCATCAATATACAACAACCTATTGCCTGCCTACTTTATCTAGGCATTAATATGAAACCACTTATGAACACATATCCCTAGACCAGTGTATTGCCCATCAAAGATGCAAAGATGGCCAAAGCAAAACACAAAACACAGCAACACAGCAAATGTAATTATAGAGAGACTGTCCCAAATTCCATGCTATGCAATCTATGCAATCAGTTAATGGACGGACAACAGATTATCTTATTACTCTATATTTCAACTCTCATTCAGACATGCATGAGAAAAAAACAATACTCACTGGTGATGCCAGAGTTCTTGAACCGTGTGTACAGCATTACCCAGAATATTCGGGAAATAAGAGAGAGTGAAATAAAGTGTAAGAATAAAGCTTCTCACCTTGCTGCAGCTGAAATTTCACTGTCTCAAGAGTCCCCAAAACTTCTTCCGAATAGGCTGGTTGGCCACGGCCCCACATTGGGCGCCAAAAACTGTTGTAGCTGTTCTGTTTTGTCACAAGTCAGCTTATGGGATCACCAGTGAGGTCCTCTGACTTAGGCCTCTTCAGAAGACCTAATCAAGATCGAGCGCTCGGAGAAAATTGACCTGCATCCATGTGAGCATGATCAATTTTCTGTTTATTTAACCAAAGTACAGTTTATTTATACCATTTACAGATCAATGTGATATTGCAAATAAGGCTTCTAGCTGGACTTTAAAAGTTGCTCATATGACCTTTTAGTTTTAGCAAAACAAAAATGTAGAGTCATGCATATGAGATAAGAAGAAGATAAGAAGAACATTTAGAGACAATAATAATCCTTGAGCTTGTCTCTTATTCCGAAGGCTCTATGACTATGAACCACCACCAGATATACTTACTAATGAAATAAAATATCTTTAATAAAGAAATAGAGAAACTATTTAACCCTTCTATATCACCCTCTATTTTTGATAACCAGCTGAAGCCAAGCAGACAGCTGGGAAGGCCCATGATTATTCGGCCCTTCCCAGCCTAAAAATGGCAGCCCGCAACCACCCCAGAAGTGCTGCATTACATTATATGTGCCAATTCTGGAGCTTTGCCTGGCTCTTCCCAATTGCCCTGATGGGGTAGAAAGCAGGGTAATATTTTGGGGGTTGATATGAGCTGTAAATGGACAGCTCGCATCAAGCCCAGGGGTTAGTAATGGAGAGGCATCTATTAGACACTCCCGTTTTTAATCCGGTAAGTATATAGTTAAAAAACACAAACATACTTGAAAAAATAGTTTATTTGAATAAAGCCTTCCCACACTCCTTCTTCACCAATTTATTAATTTAAAAAAATCCTTAAAAAATCCGGCGTAATCCAATGGTGAATAAAGACTCTCCCACACTCCCTAGTTCACCAATTTATTAATTTAAATCTTTGATGTTCCAACCTAATCCAATGGTGTAATGTCCTCTGATGTCCATCATATCTAAGAATGAAGCTCCATAGATCATTTCCTGTCAGCAGCACACATGGAATTTCTGATGACAAATTCTGTACCTTCCGCTGACCGTGAGTGACTTATGGAGCCTTGCTTTGAGAATGTGCACTATGAGCCTTGTTATCAGGCTCCATAGGTCACTTGCAGTCAGTGGCAAGTGCACTCTTGGGAAATTCCATGCCTGCTGCTGACTGTGAGTGACCTATGGAGCCTTATTCTCAGAATGAAGCTCCAAAAGATTTGATGGATGTGGTTTGCAGAGTCCATGATGGGACTAAAAAGGGGAAAACCTCCCACAAGTGACCTCATTTTGGAAACTAGACCATTCAAGGAATTTATCTAGAGGTGTTGTTAGCATTTTTAACCCCCAGATGCTTCACAGAATTTTATAACATCAACCAGTGGGGAAAAAAAAATCACATTTTCCCTACAAAAAAATGTTGCTTTAGCCACAACATTTTTACTGTCACAAGGGTAATAGGAGGAAATATACCTTACTATTTTTTGTACAATTTCTTCTGAGTACGCTGATACCCAATATGTGGTGGAAAACTACTGTTTAGACACACGGCAGGGCTCGGAAGGGAAGGAGTACTATTCAAACTCCCATTTGGCAGCAATAGACTATTGCAAGTGCCGTGTAACATTTGAAGAGCCTCTATATTGCCAAAACAGCAGACACCACCCATATGTTGACCCCATTTTGGAAAGTACACCTTTTTAGGAATTCGTCTAGGCATGTATTGAGCATTTTAAACCTACACATGATTCACAGACCTGTGTAACATTGAGCTGTGGCAATGAAAAAAATATATATTTTTGACTAAAATCTTGTTTTAGCCCCAAGTTTTTCATTTTCAAAAGGAGTAGTATTAGAAAATGGATCACATAATTTGTTACAAAATTTCTCCCACGTTCGCCAACATCCTATATGTGGTTAAAAACTACTTTTCAGACACAGTGCAAGGCAAGAGCACCTTATTGAAATGTAGATTTTGCTGGAATAGTCATGTTACATCAGAATCCTCTCTAAGTGACCACATTTTACAAACTGCAGTTCTAATTGGAGGCATCTATGAGGCCCCCATTACTAATCTGTAAGTGAAAAGAAATAAATAGACACCAAAAATCCTTTATTTGAAATAAAATACAAAAATCTCACACCCTTTTTCAACCCTTTGTTAACTCCCAAAACACCCAGATCCGACATAATCCGCATGAGGTTCCACAATGATCAAGTGACAGTGCATGGCCATAGACTATGATTACCCGCTGTGAGCTTCAGGCAGAAACTGAGGTGAGGTTACTCAATTACTCAGTTCAATATGGTCACCTGAGGTCATTTTACCTGCAATCACAGGTGGAGGACTGTGGAAACCTCCAACTGTGACCGAAAATAAGCTGAGTGATGTCACCACTCATGGCTGAGGCGCAGTCATTCTCTGCCTGAAGCTCAAAGTGGGTGGTCATGCTCTATAGCCACGTACTGTCTCTTCAGATGTAGCAGAACTGGGATTGTCGTGGGACCTTGTGTGGATTACGTCGGACCTCGGTGATTTGAAGGTTAGTAAAGGGATGAAAGAGAGTATGCTTCTTTGTATTTTATTTCAAATAAAGGGTTTTTTTGGTGTTTGTGTTCATTTTTACTTACAGCTTAGCAATGGGGGTCTTATAGATGCCTCCCATTAGTAATCTAGGGCTTAGTGGCAACTGTGAGCTGTTATTAACCTCTTATTACCTCAATTGTCACTGCACCAGGGTGAGCCTGGTAAAGTTCCAGGATTGTCGCATCTAATGGATGTGACAAACCTGGGTGGCTGCAGGCGGCTATTTTTAGTTCAGTAGAATAAGGCACTTCAATCAAACAATTATTAGTGGCTGGAGTGCTCTCGTAGGCTTTCACACCATGTAGTACAAGAATCAGATAAGAGCCACTCCTAGATAAGGTGAAAAAATTAAATGTTTTTATTTTAATTTTATATTCAGTATGATGCGTCAGACATTTTGGCCCAGAACATGGCCTTTGTTAATGACTGAAATAAATATAACAAACAGTGCAGAGTTACATATAAAATACAATTTTTTTTTTTTTTTAAAATATATCATATTGTCTTTACAAGTATGACAGATCAATTCAAAGCTTTGAATAAGAAAGAATGTAGGAATAGACCAGCATTTTAAAGAAAAATAAAGATTGTAAAAGGTAAAAATTGTGTCATAGTCTATTGAGAGATTAAGAAACAGTAGGATATGGTATCCATCGTGATCATAGAAGGTAGGAAAGAAAGTGGTAAAATAAATATGAAATGCACCTATCTTACCAAGCATTTACAGTGGTTGTAGATAATCAGTTTATGAATCACCTCCCCGACTGGGATAATTTAAAAAAGTGCTATAATAGGTATGGAGAGGAGAAATTATCGTCAGTAAATTAATTCTGTGTATAGGAACTACAGAAAAAAAAATATATATATTTTTAAAAAAGGTAGAGTTTTTTTGGAAAAAATTACATATGCTCACCTATTAAGCCAAAAATTCAATGTTTTGTTGAACATGCCCCTTAGGGGTACTTTGCACACTACGACATCGCCGGTGCAATGTCGGTGGGGTCAAATCGAAAGTGACGCACATCCGGCGTCGCTGTCGACATCGGAGTATGTGAATTATTTTTACTATGATTAACGAGCACAAAAGCGTCGAAATTGTATGATCAGTGTAGCGTCGGTCATTTCCTTAATTTCGAAACAACCGATGTTACGATGTTGTTCCTCGTTCATGCGGCAGCACACATCGCTGTGTGTGAAGCCGCAGGAAAGAGGAACATCGCCTTACCTGCGTCCCGGCTGCAATAAGGAAGGAAGGAGGTGGGTGGGATGTTTACGTCCCGCTCATCTCCGCCCCCTGCTTCTATTGGCCGACTGCCGTGTGACGTCGCTGTGACTCCTTAGGAAGGAGGCGGTTCGCCGGCCAGAGCAACGTCGCAGGGCAGGTAATTGCATGTGAAGCTGCCGTAGCGATAATGTTTGCTACGGCAGCTATCACAAGATATTGCAGCTGCGACGGGGGCGGGGACTATCGCGCTCGGCATCGCTATCATTGGCTTGCAATGTCGCAGCGTGAAAAGTACCCCTTAGTTATCACGTTTCTGATATGGTGCTCCATCGTGCTGGAAAAGTTGTTAATACAAAAATTGCTCCTGAATAGTTGGGAGAAATTAACTTGGCAGGATGCTTAGATACCATTCTGATTGTTTAGTTCATCTGCAAGATTGTCTGGAGAGGAAAAGGTGAACACTACCATGAATTCTGCATCATGTCAACAATAAAGTTTCCTGGAATCATCCATATGTGGAGTTACTTTTAATATATGGGAGTGGGCTCATGCACAATTTTGTCTAAGTAGACTGCATGCCCAGAGTTTCAGAAGTAAAACAATGCTGATCCAAAAGCACAAAAAAATGCTCAATATCATGTAAATAAGCCAGAGATTTTTATGTGGAGCGATGAAACAAAACAAGATTCAAGGCCAATGGATCAGTACTTGTTACGGGGAAACTGGCGGATTAGAATAAAGGTGGTGAATATCCCAATTTCCAGTCAGGGTCCACCATGCTCCAAGATGGTAAAAGAGCCGCTGGCAACCCGTAGGTCAGGCGGATAATACAGAGCTAGGTGGCTCCAAAATAATATGAACCTGATCCAAGGTAGGTGTCACTTGTACCAGGACTATTGTGAACCCTGTTAACGCCACATGGTCCACACACCCAGACCAGGAACTCCACTATGAACACCACAGAAGTTTTGGGGTACACTGTCCGTGTGCATAGGGGGAACACTGGGACAGTAGGCGCAGCAGCCGCAGCCCAATTAACTCCACTGGGCTGCTACAACAGGACTGCAATAATAGGAGGAAAGCGCAGCGCCTGCCCTTAACGGGCCGAGTTATGAATCTTGGCGTGATCGGCACCGGACGCCTAACCCTACCCACCGCTTCCAGAACTAGTGGCTGGACATTGACTCTGGCTGGGTAAAATCGGCACACGCACGCGCCCTAGCCGCTTCTCCACAGTTAGACATGAAGGAAGAAGCAGCCAGCTGGACAACCCGAGGCATGGCCAAAAATGGCGGGCAGCGCCTGGGTATAGCAAGAACTGCAACAGGCTGCTTGCGGCTACGGCAGCGTCGATTTGTAATAGTACCCCCTCTAGTGGCCCGACCACTCGGTTGGTACGTAGACGCCACAGGTAACACTGTGCGATGGGCAGGAGATGTAGACAAGCAGTGGGAGCTACAAAACTCGCCGCACCGCACAATCTCCCCTGACTAGAGATGAGCGAACCGGTCCCGGTTCGGCTCGAGGTCGGTTCGCCGAACGGAGGTCCCGTTCGAGTTCGGCTCGTCGAACGTTCGACGAACCGAACTCGAACTGCATAGGAAACAATGGCAGGCAATCACAAACACAGAAAAACACCTAGAAAACACCCTCAAAGGTGTCCAAAAGGTGACAAACAACTCAAACACATGGGAAAGTGACAAGGACATATACTCATGCGAAAACAAAACAGCTGGACAAGGAAAAAGAGGAGGACACACAGATATAGGCATGGCACGCCCTTCTAAAATCATGTAAAACACCGCAAGGTGACTCCAAGCGTAGTCTCCCTTTTTTCCAAAAATTGTGCCCCACACACACCCACCCCTTCAGTGGCAGCACTTGTGCCCTAGTTGTACACTTCACAGCTAGATTTGCATCAAGCACATTCAAAAATACGCCATAATTAACCGTCCCCAGCATGACACCGGGGTAGGTAGATAAAGTCTTTGCTGAACCATGACTTGTTCATCTTGGCTTCTTTTAAAAACAATGTAAGCAAGGGTTACTCCAAGCGGAGTCTCCCTTTTTTTTCCAAAAATTGTGCCCCACACACACCCACCCATTCAGTGGCAGCACTTGTGCCCTAGTTGTACACTTCACAGCTAGATTTGCATCAAGCACATTCAAAAATACGCCATAATTAACCGTCCCCAGGATGACACCAGGGTAGGTAGCAAAGTCTTTCCTGATCCCAGCTCTGTTCATCTTAGCTTCTTTTAAAAACAATGTAAGCAAGGGTTACTCCAAGCGGAGTCTCCCTTTTTTTCCAAAAATTGTGCCCCACACACACCCACCCATTCAGTGGCAGCACTTGTGCCCTAGTTGTACACTTCACAGCTAGATTTGCATCAAGCACATTCAAAAATACGCCATAATTAACCGTCCCCAGGATGACACCAGGGTAGGTAGCAAAGTCTTTCCTGATCCCAGCTCTGTTCATCTTAGCTTCTTTTAAAAACAATGTAAGCAAGGGTTACTCCAAGCGGAGTCTCCCTTTTTTTCCAAAAATTGTGCCCCACACACACCCACCCATTCAGTGGCAGCACTTGTGCCCTAGTTGTACACTTCACAGCTAGATTTGCATCAAGCACATTCAAAAATACGCCATAATTAACCGTCCCCAGCATGACACCGGGGTAGGTAGATAAAGTCTTTGCTGAACCATGACTTGTTCATCTTGGCTTCTTTTAAAAACAATGTAAGCAAGGGTTACTCCAAGCGAAGTCTCCCTTTTTTCCAAAAATTGTGCCCCACACACACCCACCTCTTCAGTGGCAGCACTTGTGCCCTAGTTGTACACTTCACAGCTAGATTTGAATCAAGCACATTCAAAAATACGCCATAATTAACCGTCCCCAGGATGACACCAGGGTAGGTAGCAAAGTCTTTCCTGATCCCAGCTCTGTTCATCTTGGCTTCTTTTAAAAACAATGTAAGCAAGGGTTACTCCAAGCGAAGTCTCCCTTTTTTCCAAAAATTGTGCCCCACACACACCCACCCCTTCAGTGGCAGTACTTGTGCCCTAGTTGTACACTTCACAGCTAGATTTGCATCAAGCACATTCAAAAATACGCCATAATTAACCGTCCCCAGGATGACACCAGGGTAGGTAGCAAAGTCTTTCCTGATCCCAGCTCTGTTCATCTTGGCTTCTTTTAAAAACAATGTAAGCAAGGGTTACTCCAAGCGGAGTCTCCCTTTTTTTCCAAAAATTGTGCCCCACACACACCCACCCCTTCAGTGGCAGCACTTGTGCCCTAGTTGTACACTTCACAGCTAGATTTGCATCAAGCACATTCAAAAATACGCTATTCTTAACCGTCCCCAGGATGACACCGGGGTAGGTAGCAAAGTCTTTCTTGATCCCAGCTCTGTTCATCTTGGCTTCTTTTAAAAACACATCAAGCAAGGGTTACTCCAAGCAGAGCCTCCCTTTTTTCCAAAAATTGTGCCCCACACACACCCACCCCTTCAGTGGCAGCACTTGTGCCCTAGTTGTACACTTCACAGCTAGATTTGCATCAAGCACATTCAAAAATACGCCATAATTAACCGTCCCCAGCATGACACCGGGGTAGGTAGATAAAGTCTTTGCTGAACCATGACTTGTTCATCTTGGCTTCTTTTAAAAACAATGTAAGCAAGGGTTACTCCAAGCGGAGTCTCCCTTTTTTTCCAAAAATTGTGCCCCACACACACCCACCCATTCAGTGGCAGCACTTGTGCCCTAGTTGTACACTTCACAGCTAGATTTGCATCAAGCACATTCAAAAATACGCCATAATTAACCGTCCCCAGCATGACACCGGGGTAGGTAGATAAAGTCTTTGCTGAACCATGACTTGTTCATCTTGGCTTCTTTTAAAAACAATGTAAGCAAGGGTTACTCCAAGCGGAGTCTCCCTTTTTTTCCAAAAATTGTGCCCCACACACACCCACCCATTCAGTGGCAGCACTTGTGCCCTAGTTGTACACTTCACAGCTAGATTTGCATCAAGCACATTCAAAAATACGCCATAATTAACCGTCCCCAGGATGACACCAGGGTAGGTAGCAAAGTCTTTCCTGATCCCAGCTCTGTTCATCTTGGCTTCTTTTAAAAACAATGTAAGCAAGGGTTACTCCAAGCGGAGTCTCCCTTTTTTTCCAAAAATTGTGTCCCACACACACCCACCCATTCAGTGGCAGCACTTGTGCCCTAGTTGTACACTTCACAGCTAGATTTGCATCAAGCACATTCAAAAATACGCCATAATTAACCGTCCCCAGCATGACACCGGGGTAGGTAGCAAAGTCTTTCCTGATCCCAGCTCTGTTCATCTTGGCTTCTTTTAAAAACACATCAAGCAAGGGTTACTCCAAGCGGAGCCTCCCTTTTTTCCAAAAATTGTGCCCCACACACACCCACCCATTCAGTGGCAGCACTTGTGCCCTAGTTGTACACTTCACAGCTAGATTTGCATCAAGCACATTCCAAAATACGCCATAATTAACCGTCCTCAGGATGACACCAGGGTAGGTAGCAAAGTCTTTCCTGATCACAGCTATGTTCATCTTGGCTTCTTTTAAAAACAATGTAAGCAAGGGTTACTCCAAGCGGAGTCTCCCTTTTTTTCCAAAAATTGTGCCCCACACACACCCACCCATTCAGTGGCAGCACTTGTGCCCTAGTTGTACACTTCACAGCTAGATTTGCATCAAGCACATTAAAAATCCACAAGCATTTACTCTCCCCAGGATGACACAGGGGTTGTAAATTCCTTCTGGATCCATGACTTGTTCATTTTGATGAACGTCAGTCTGTTCACATTGTCACTGGACAGACGCGTGCGCTTATCTGTCAGCACACACCCAGCAGCACTGAAGACACGTTCAGAGACAACGCTGGCAGCTGGACACGACAAAATCTCCAAGGTGTAAGTTGCGAGCTCTGGCCATTTTTCTAGGTTTGATGCCCAAAAGGAGCAAGGCTCCAGTTGCACAGTCATGGCATCGATGTTCATTTGGAGATACTCCTGTATCATCCTCTCCAGCCTTTGACTATGTGTCAGACTTGTTGTCTCTGGTGGCCTTGCAAAGGAGGGTCTAAAAAAATTATGAAAAGATTCCATAAAATTGCTGTTACCAGCACCAGATACGGTCCTACTGGTACGTGTAGACTGTTGAAGATGACGAGACCGTCAAATGTTTGTCAAGTTACAACTGGGAGATTCACTCCCTGCACCTGCACGGTTGTTTGGTGGAAAAGCGGATCTAAGATCGAGTAACAGCTTCTGCTGATACTCCTGCATACGTGCGTCCCTTTCTATGGCTGGAATTATGTCATAAAATTTGGACTTGTACCGGGGATCTAATAGTGTGGCAAGCCAGTAGTCATCATCACTTCTAATTTTGACAATACGAGGGTCATGTTGGAGGTAGTGCAACAAGAAGGCACTCATGTGTCTTGCGCAGCCATGCGGACCAAGTCCACGCTGTGTTTGTGGCATAGAGGTGCTAACCGTTCTTTCTTCCTCTGACATCTCCCCCCAACCTCTTTCAACTGAAATTTGACCAAGGTCTCCCTCATCTGCTGAGTCTTCCATGTCCATGGACAGTTCGTCCTCCATTTCTTCATGTCCTCCTGCACCTTCCTCAACATCTCGCCTGCTACCATGCGCCCTTGTTGATCCCTGTACCCCATGCTCCCATGCCTGGCGCCTTGGTGATGATGAACGTCTGGACCTTGGTGATGTTGTTGTGTCTTGCGCATATGAATCCTCCTGTAGTTCATCCCCTTCCTGTTGTCCCACCCCCTGACTCCGAATAGTGTTTAGCGTGTGTTCCAGCATGTAAATGACTGGAATCGTCATGCTGATATTGGCATTGTCAGCGCTAAACATATTCGTCGCCATGTCGAAACTGTGCAGAAGGGTGCATAGGTCCTTGATCTGAGACCACTCCATCAGGGTGATCTGACCCACCTCTGCATCTCATTGGCCCAGGCTATACGTCATGACGTATTACACCAGGGCACGGCGGTGCTGCCACAGTCGCTGTAACATGTGGAGAGTTGAATTCCAGCGTGTCGCCACATCGCATTTCAGGCGATGAACCGGCAGGCCGAAAGACTTCTGGAGCGATGCAAGTCGCTCAGCTGCGGCGCTTGAACGGCGGAAGTGAGCAGACAGTTTTCGTGCCCTGTTCAGAAGGCCATCTAGGCCGGGATACTGTGTTAAAAATTGCTGCACGACAAGGTTCAACACGTGAGCCATACAAGGTACGTGTATGGAGAATAGATGAAGCCGGTCTTTTTTAGCGCTAGTAATAGATCTATTAACTCAGGTTATCTTTGTGAATAAATTATGCTTTATTTGTGACAGTCTAAGTCAGATAAAATAAAGCTCTTGTTAACACTACGCGTTTTAGCAGGAATATACTGCTTTCCTCAGGTGTCACGGGTGCTTCTCATAGCGCTATCTTTATCTCTAGTGATACAAGGTACGTGTGTCACCTTGCCCAGGCGAAGGGCCGCACCCAGGTTTGCAGCATTGTCGCACACGGCCTTACCAGGCTGCAGGTTGAGTGGAGACAACCATTTATTAAACTCGGACCGCAGAGCTGACCACAACTCCTCAGCTGTGTGACTCTTATTCCCAAGACATGTCAAGCTAAAGACCGCCTGATGCCGTTGCGCTCTGCTGCCAGCATAGTAATGAGGGGTGCGTGATTCCTTCTGCGCAGTGAGAACGCTGGTGGCCTGACCAGGCAGGCTTGGGGCGGAGGTGGAGGACCCAGATGAGGTGGAGGATGCAGAAGCAGTGGCGGAACTTGGACAGACAGAGGATTGACACACAAGTCGTGGGGACGGCAAGACTTGTGCAGCAGACCCTTCACCATCTATCACCATAGTTACCCAGTGCCCAGTCAGCGACATGTAACGTCCCTGTCCATGCTTACTGGTCCAAGTATCGGTGGTGAAATGCACCCGTTCACACACAGAGTTTCTCAAGGAAGCGGTGATGTTGTGTGCGACATGCTGGTGTAGCGCGGGCACACCTTTCTTAGAGAAGTAGTGGCGACTAGGCATCTGGTACTGGGGCACAGCGACAGACATAAGGTCTCTAAAATCCTGTGTGTCCACTAGGCGGAAAGGCAGCATTTCTGTAGCCAACAGCTTACAGAGGGATAGAGTCAACCTCTTAGCTTTGTCATGGGTCGCAGGAAATGGCCTTTTATTTGTCCACATCTGAGGGACAGAGATCTGGCTGCTGTGTGTAGACGGTGTTGAGTAGGGTGTCCCTGGAAAAATGCAGGTTTGTGAGGAAAGTGCAGGCGGAGACATGATGTTGCCTTCATCCAAAGTTGGTGCTATCGATGTCTGAGACAGCTGTACACACTCACTTGTTTCCCCTTCCAAAACAACTGACGACCTACCAAGCAAACTGCCTGTTGCGGTTACAGTGGTGGAAGTTGTGGGTGGAAAAACAGGTGTGACAGCTGTCCCCACAGTCCTAGAAGACAACGAGCGCGCGGATGCACTGGAAGGGGCAGGCGGTGGATGGTTCGCTCCGCTAGGCTGCATTGCAGCACGGTGAGCTTCCCACCGGGCCATATGATATTTATTCATGTGACGATTCATGGAAGAAGTTGTCAAACTGCTGCGGTTTTGACCTCTACTAAGAGAACCATGACAAATTTTACAGATCACATAATTTGGGCGATCTTTTGCTATGTCAAAAAAGGACCAGGCTAGGCAAGGCTTAGAGGCCATGCGACCTGATGATCCATCCCGAATAATGCTCAGAGGCAGAGTGGTGGCTGAGGATGCAGTTGTAGACGTGCTACCAGTACTCCGACTCTGTCCAGGAAGGCGCAAGGTAACTTCGTCATCAGTTGCATCCTCCTCCACCACCTCTGTTGACCTCCTTGAGTGCCTGACTGTGGGTTGACAGTAGGTGGGATCTAGAACTTCATCATCAATTGTTGTGTTTGCACTCCCCTCCCCCTCTGACCGAGCCTCTTCTTGCCCTGACTAAATATTTAAGTTGTCATCCCAATCGGGTATCTGAGTCTCATCTTCATCAGTATGTTCCTCATTGTCTATAACCACAGGTGTTACAGTTTGTGACAAAGGGTCAACATTATGCTCCGAAACTTTGTCCTCACGGCCTGAATCAGAGTCACAAAGGTTCTGGGCATCACTGCAGACCATTTCCTGTTCTGTACTCACTGTAGCTTGGGAGCAGACCTCTGATTCCCAGGCTATAGTGTGACTGAACAGCTCTGCAGACTCAGCCATCTCAGTTCCACCATACTGTGCAGGGCTGATGGAGACTTCAGAGCTGGGAGAAATCAAGTTTGATTGGGATGACAACTCAGAGGACTGGTGTTTTTTGGATGCGGTACTTGAAGTGGCTGAGAGGGCACTTGTTGGACCACTTGAGATCCATTCAAGCATTTTCCTTTTTTGCCCATCATCTACCTTTGTTCCTGTTGTTCGTGTCCGTAAAAAAGGGAGCACATCGGATTGTCCACGGTAAGTAGTAGACATCTTACTTTTGCTGGTAGATGGTCTATCTTCAGCAGATGATAATGGAGCTTTGCCACCTTCCCCACGGACAAAACCTTTTTTTCCTTTTCCACCACGCCTCTTCCCCTTTCCACCAGCATCTGTCATTTTGCCACTCATGTTGATTGCGACAAGATTGTGGACTGAAAATGTGGTAGTAAAAATTGAGAGGTGGTGTAGATTGCAGTGGTGGTCTAGCTTTATTAACAGCAGAATAATAAAGAATAAATATCCCTGACAATGCAACTACGGCCCTTAAACTGGCAGCAAAAATTGCCAGTATAATGACTTAGTTATAATGAGTTGGAGTGTGCAATGCAGGCAGACGTGCTCTGCAAATGTCTTTGCACTAGTGTGACTATAGAAAAGTCCAATAGCCACGTTTAGGATGCCACTAGGTACACTGAGTGTTTGCTAGTATAATGGCTTAGTTATAATGAGTTGGAGTGTGCAATGCAGGCAGACGTGCTCTGCAAATGTCTTTGCACTAGTGGGACTATAGCAAAGTCCAATAGCCACGTTTAGGATGCCACTAGGTACACTGAGTGTTTGCTAGTATAATGGCTTAGTTATAATGAGTTGGAGTGTGCAATGCAGGCAGACGTGCTCTGCAAATGTCTTTGCACTAGTGTGACTTGACAACAGTCCAATAGCCACGTTTAGGATGCCACTAGGTACACTGAGTGTTTGCTAGTATAATGGCTTAGTTATAATGAGTTGGAGTGTGCAATGCAGGCAGAGGTGCTCTGCAAATGTCTTTGCACTAGTGGGACTATAGCAAAGTCCAATAGCCACGTTTAGGATGCCACTAGGTACACTGAGTGTTTGCTAGTATAATGGCTTAGTTATAATGAGTTGGAGTGTGCAATGCAGGCAGACGTGCTCTGCAAATGTCTTTGCACTAGTGTGACTATAGCAAAGTCCAATAGCCACGTTTAGGATGCCACTAGGTACACTGAGTGTTTGCTAGTATAATGGCTTAGTTAAAATGAGTTGGAGTGTGCAATGCAGGCAGACGTGCTCTGCAAATGTCTTTGCACTAGTGGGACTATAGCAAAGTCCAATAGCCACGTTTAGGATGCCACTAGGTACACTGAGTGTTTGCTAGTATAATGGCTTAGTTATAATGAGTTGGAGTGTGCAGAGGACAAGAGGGTACAGTGGCAGGATTGCGGGGCTCTGGGTAGAGGAATGGAAGCCTGCCTTTCTATTCCCTCCTAATAGGGAAATGCAGGGAGGAAATCCCTGACCTTGGCTACACAGACGCTGTCGCTGTTTTCAGGACCTGTCACCTATGGCTCTGACCCTAACAGTTTGAGCCCTTAAAAGGACTGCTAGAAAGTGCTATCCCTAAGCTGTCCAGCGCTGTGTATGGAGCGCATACAGCTGTATCGGCGATAGGACTCAGGAGGACGGAGCTGCGACAGTGATGTCTGACACCAAAGACGCAGAAGAGATAATGGCGTCCTGGAGGAAAATGTCCGGTTTTATAATGCAGGGACATGTGACATGGACATCCTATCACACATGCCGTTGCTTCTCTGGCTAAAAGTCCACTTAGCTGTGTGTGTGTCTGAGATTGGCTGACATGCTGGCCCGCCCCACTACACGCGCGCGCTTAGGGAAGGAAGACAAGGAAAAAAAAAAAAAATGGCGATCGCCATTATAGAAACAGCAGTGATCTGAAGGCGCTGTTCCCGCACACTATACACTGAAATGTCATAATAGTGTGATTCACAGAGTGACTTACACTATTACAGCGGAAACCAAGCTAGGAATTAGCTGTTTTTTTGCTGCTAGAACCGTTCTCGAACGTTTCTAGAACTATCGAGCTTTTGCAAAAAGCTCGAGTTCTAGTTCGATCTAGAACAGGCCCCAAAATCACTCGAGCCTAGAACTGGAGAACCTCGAACCACGAACCGCGCTCAACTCTACCCCTGACAACCACTCGATATGTGGGGAATGCCTCTTCAGCTAAGGCATTCCCAGCAGAATATCAAGTTCACCCATAAGGAGAACTAGAAAGGAGATGATCTCCCTATGCCCAGATGACAAGGCAAGGGCAACGGGCACCATCCGGTGGGGAATTACCTTAGTTAAAAAGGACCCATCCACCACATGGACTCTCACTGGCCTTGGCATTTGCACCAACGGGATGGCATGCTGCTGGGCAAAAGAAGAAGAGATAAAATAATCCCTAACCCCTGTTTCCACACGACAATGACACCCTCATGGATGATGCCTGGTCCAGTCTGCCACCAGCTATGGTCACTGATCGCAGTCGCTTAGCTTGATGCTTTGGGCAACATTTAACATAATGACCGAACTTCCCACAAGCAAAACATGTAGGACCCTTGTGACTCGATGACCTAGCAGCACCAACCCTACTGTAGAGATGTCCATATGGACAGGGACATCCTATGAGGGAGGTGCAGTGGGACAGACCACCACAGTGGCTCAATGACCCCCTGACCTGCGCTCTAGCTGATGTTCAGAGTTCCGCAGGTCAATACGTGTAGTTAGTGTCATAAAGCCTTCAAGGGAGGTTGGCACCTTGTGGGACGCTAATACATCCTTGACGTGTGAGGCCAACCCCTTCCAAAAAAAGCAGAATGAGGGTCATATCTGGCCACCCTAGTTCTGCGGCAAATGTCCTGGACCTTACAGCGTACTGACTCGAGGAGGTACTCCCCTGCTCCAAAGTCAGCAGCTGCAAGGCCGTATCATGGGCAATCTGAGGCCCCAGGAACACTTGTGGCATAGACTCCAAGAACTCAGTGGAGTCCAGAACTATGGGGTTGTTTCTCTCTCACAATGGTGTAGTCCACTTCAATGCTCTATCTGTGAGCAAGGAGATGATAAACCCCACCTTCGACCTCTCTGTAGGGAACCGTGCAACCCCTACACGCCTTACTGTCCCCAGAATACTTATTGGGCAGTGAGGGGTGAGGGAGGGATGGAGTGCGCTTGGCGGCAGACACCATTGCAGCCGCCTGAGACACCACAACAGCCATATCAGCAGCAAGAGCAGATTGCTCCAGAGACCTAACTCTGGTCTCAAGCTGCCGTATGAACTGACGTAATTGCTGTATTTCCACCATGCCAGCCAGATCCTGGCACAGTCTTACAGTTACAGGGGGACTGGCAGATTAGGATAAAGGTGGTGAATGTCCCAATCGCAAGTCGGGGTCCATCATGCTCCAAGATGGCAAATGAGCTGCTGGCAACCCGTAGGTCAGGCGGATAATACAGAGCTGGGTAGCTCCAAAATATGAACCTGATTCAATTTAGGTGTCACTTGGATCAGGACTACTGTGAACCCTGTTCACACCATAGGGTCCACACACCCAGGCCAGGAATTCCCCTGTTAACACTACAGGGGTCACTGGTACACTGTTCGTGTATGTATGGGGCACACTGGGACAGTAGGCACCACAGCCCAGTTAGCTCCACTGTGCTGCTACAACAAGACTGGAATAATAGGAGGGAAGGATGGCGCCTACCCCTAACGTGCCGAGTCCCAAATCTTTGCATGACAGGCACTGGACGCCTAACCCTACTTACTGCTTCCACAACTAGTAGCTGTAGCCACAATGTGGCTCTATACATGTGCAAAGGAATGAGCATGTGTGAAGAGGTCTCCAGGCCCTTTTAACACCTAGGGTCCACCCCAAATCCAGTGTGAGCCACAATGGTGCCTCCAGGGGCCATTAGCAGAGTGCCACATCATCAGTGTCGTCATCAGCAGCTGCTGCCATGTCACTGATGACAATAATTTGTAACAGTACTGTACAAAATATTTAGACTGGTGTGGATAAAATGCTGCAAAGCAAGAATGTTTTAGAAAACAGACGTGTTAATAGTTTATTTTTTAGAAGTTAACAAAATGCATAGTCAACGAACAAAAAAATAAATCTAAACTAATTCAACAGCTGGTGTGACTGCTCTTTCACTTCAAAAGAGCATCAAAGCATCATTTCTTCTAGGTCCTATCATGGTTTTTGAAAGAAAGAACTCAGCAGAGATGTTATGGTTCAGATCTTCTGTGGATGAACACTTGGTCAGATTCTTCGTCCACTTCATGAAATCCCAGACAGACTCAATAACGTTGAGATTAGGTTTCTGTGGGATCATATAATCACTTCCAGGGCTACTTGTTCTTCTTAAACGAACCAATCACCAAAATGTTCCTATATAAACTAGAGCTGTATACTGGTGCTATCATGCTGATTCTATACATACCATTAAGCCCCCGTCACATTTAACAACTTACCAGCGATCCCGAAAATGATGTGACCTGATAAGGATGGTAAGTTGCTGGGAGTTCGCTGGTGAGATGTCACACAGTCAGACCTTACCAACGATGCAGAAACGATGAGCGACCTGTATAACGATGAGTGACCTGTATAGGAGGTCATTGTTAGGTGTCAAACACAGTGATGTGTCCTGCCCAGCAGGATATCACCTTTGAAGAAAATGGTCCGGACCCTTCGGCAACGACTAGCGAGCTTACAGCAAGGGCCTGATCGCTGGTAGGTGTCACACATAATGAGATCGCTGGCAAGATTGTTACTGTGCCACAGAAATGGTGATGCAGCAACGATCTTGTTAGCGATCTCATTGTGTGTGACGGGACCTTTAGTTGTCAGATTGGATGTATAAGACTTTGTACAAAAGAATTTGTAACAGTATTCTGCATAGTACTTTTTCCCTCACATGGACTCCATCGCTGAGAAATTCTGAGTTCCGACATATCGTTAATATGGGAAATTCTCTAAAACATTTCTACTTTAATTTAAAGTTGTGCAGAATTTGGGGGAAAAAATCATGACATGTAACACTCCTAAAAGCAAAGCAGAAATCCAAAGAAATTGTTAATTAAATTATATGCTAACAATGAATATGGGAACTCTTTTAGCATTTCAATGTGCAGCTGTATATGTTTTGTAGTTATAATGTGTTTTCAGCTAGCACCTGTTCACACCTATTCAATGTGTGGGTCAGTCTTTTTGTATATTTATAGTGCATCTCTTTCTGATTCAGCACTCCACCCTATAACCAAGCTATGTTCACTCCCCTTATTAGCTGGGATCTAGCTGCCCAGGCATGGAGGTTTTAACCCTGATTGTGGCATTGCAGGTTAGGTTCCCACTATACAGAGATTACCTTGCTGTTGGTTACCGGCTCGCATGCATTGGCCAATACATAAGCTAAATCTCTCTCTTTTTTCAAATATTCCTATAGCAGTAATGCAATACCAGAGTTCCCATATTCATTGTTAGCATTACAGTGTGCATCTGTAGATGTTTTGTACCTACAGAGGCCAGGCAGCAGAAAAGAGTGGGAATAGATAGCTAATGTGTGGGCTGGGTTTTGCTATTTGGCAGCTGCTACCAATCAAAATGCTGTACATTGCTGTAACTTTACTTGCCTGTATTTCAACAACTATACATTCAATATGACCACTAAAGATATGTATAGAATCAGCCTGATAGTGCCAGTATAGCATTGACTTTAGGTTATATAGGAAAATCCTCGTGATTGGTGCACTTTAAAGCTGCAAATAGTTCTTAATGATATTGGCTGTATGTTTGGGATTGTTGTCTGTATCTGCCTATATTTCTCAAATAGACAGATGATTGTTGCATTATTGTATGGGTCTTTTATTATCAATTTTGTTCTTTAATAACTGCAGGTTATCTATTGAACTTTGCACATGTTTCAACTTGTTTTCATATATTTTTAATTAACAATTTCTTTGGATTTCTGCTTTGCTTTAGGAGGGTTACATGTCATGACTCCCCCCCCAAATTCTGCACTACCTTAAATTAATGTAGAAATGTTTTAGAGAATTTGCCAAATTAGTGATATGTCGGAACTCGGACGTTCTCCATGTGAGGGAAAAAATACTATACAGAAACTGTTACAAAGTCTTTTGTTGTAAAAATGATACATAAAAAGTTCTAGGTTCAAGTCCCTGAATATTAAATAGCCTATTATGTATAAAAAGGTATTTATATGAACAGTTAAGAGAACAGAGTTTTGGACATATTCATGTACGCATTTTTTTCTGCCAAGCTGCTTAATTTTTCTTATTCAGATTTAATAGATGTCTTAGGCAACCTAGATGCAGTAAAGGTACATGAAAGACTCATTTTTGCATTAGATGGTCCCAGGTGATGATCACTTATATGGACTACAAGCACTTTTGTGGAGAAAAATGCAACTCTGATGGCTATTTGATCAGACATCATGCTCTTCTGCTTGGTTAGATAACATATTATTTCTAGCACATAAATTCTGTAAAATTCCCCCAACATGCACAAAATAACACAGCATTTGTCATTGCACAAACCAACCGGCCAATGTGATATGTTTTGTGACATTTTCTAAACAATAAGTGCATGATATGAAGAAATTACTTTAGATGTACAGCGTAATTATATCGTGAATAATAATATAAACACACTGCATTTACATAATGAAAAATATTAAAATAATTTCAGAATTATTATTTTCATATAATATATGTACACCAATCGGCCAAAACATTAAAGGTGAAGAAATTACTATTGTTTATCGTGTGACAATGCAACTGTCAAAGAGTGGGTTACTATATATACAAAGGCAACACTAAATAGTCAGGTCTTACAGATTATTATTATTATTATTTATTGTTATAGCGCCATTAATTCCATGGTGCTTTACAAGTGAGAAAGGGTATACATAAAAACTAGTACAACAATCATTAAAAGTACAAAACAGACTGGTATAGGAAGAGAGAGGACCCTGCCCACGAGGGCTCACAGTCTACAGGGAATGGGTGATGGTACAATAGGTGAGGACAGAGCTGGTTGCGCAGTGGTGTACTGGACTGAGGGCTATTGTAGGTTGTAGGCTTGTTGGAAGAGGTTCAGGTTCCTCTTGAAGCTTTATAGATGATATTTTAGAAGCAGAAAAAATGGCGAACCATAGGGATCTGATTAAATTGGCCAACAGCCAAAATGTGATGAACTTTGGATATTGTTATAAATGTCCAACCTGAAATGATTCATAGTAGGGTCAGAGTGGCCATCAATTGCAATCAGTGGGTCTTCCGATTTTCTTGCACAATTAAAAAATAGAATAGAGGATGCAGTAGTTAAAGAAAATGTCAGCAGATTTTTGATATTTAATCTGAATACAGCATGATGTAGGGGCAGAGACTCTAATTCCAGTGCTTTGTCAGATTGCTTGTTGTAGTTGCAATACAATCAATGTTTTATCAGCAAGAAACTATCCTTAGATGACCCGTTGTCTAGTGTAATGCAGTCCTCATGCAATGTGTAACCCCATCCCCACCAGTGAGTAGTAGCTTTCTACCAATGTACAGAATACACAAGAAGGCGTCAATCAGTGGTGTTGCCGGGGTAAGAGAACTGGTAGATCTGCAGCAGAGAAATCAGTGATTCCAGTAAAACTACACTAAGCAGACCAGTAAATGATATAATGCTGTAATTAGGGTCTCTCAGCAAGCTGCTTTAAGATTACATAGCAAAAACCTGGTGACAGGTTCCATTTAAAAGCGATAAACAGAAAGGTAAGAGGAGGATGCTGCATACAGTCCCAGTGTGCCATGTACCCCTACTGTCCCTGATATCTGCAGCTGCATAATGTTTGTGTCCTTACACCCTTTATGGCTTTCTTTGTATGGGAGTGAGTAAAAAGAGGATCTGTTAAATGAGTGTCAGATTTCAAATAAAAGGTTAGGGTATGTTCACACACATATATGAATACATACACTGTGATATGCTGCTATGGATATGATAAAAGAATAGAAAATAACTTTTTAAAACATCTTGCTGTATTCATTATGGTGTATGAGCATCACATGCAAAAAATACATTCACTTACACACCTTGGCAGTGTAGAGTGGCGTGGGTGAGGGATTGACTCCAAACCCCCTGGCATGCTACATGAAGGACATGGACCTGGCTGGGTGTGTGGATTTGTAAGGTATGTGCACTAAGCCCATGCAGGCCACATGTTACTGCTGACGTCAGCTGGCCAGGACTGAATGAAGACTTGTTTCCGCAAGCGTATTTATAACTTTATACACCAGATAGTGGGAACATATCTTCCAACACGTTTCAAGTATACAGAGCAATTTCAGACACTCATTCCTTAATCGATTGTTTCTGATCTTACTTGTTTGGCGAGTCCCAGCACAACCCAGCCTAACGCTACAGTCCAATTAAGGCGAGCACTTTCCCTTCCTGTGGCTCCATGTCCAATCTCATCATAGAGATGGGGGGTTTGCCACTATTGAAATAACACCTCTAATTGTATACAAATAAATGACTCCTTATTTTTACTCAAAATGGAAAAATGTGCAGTAAAAATATATAATATGAATGAGGTAATGGTAGATTTTACCCCACATAGATTTTTCTAGCAATTAGAGGTTTTGCAGTTGTGATAGTGAAACAGGACGCATGGTACCACTGACTTTTTCTTCTATGAACCATCATATCTCAAGATGTTGCAAACAGTCTGCAGGGGCATCAACTGAGAAAATAATTTTAACCTGGAGTCCAATACCTGTACTTCCTGCAATACTGTTTTCTCTGATGATGCCCCCTTCAGCCAATTTATAATATCTGTCAGAATGATTGTCTGGAGAAGAAAAGGTGAGTGTTTCCATGAGAATAGTAAAGCATCCTAAGGCACTCATGTGAGGGGTTGCTTTATTATCTAAGATAGTGGGGGCATCATTTTTGCCATGAATAAAGAATAATATTTAAACATTCACTATGAGCAATTTCTCCCAAGCATCTTTTTGGTGGTGAACACCAAAGCCACCAATGATGGAGCATGATGGAGCATGATGTCACAAGGCAAAAGTGATAACTAAGTAGCTAGATGAAAAAAACATTGAAATTTTGGGTTTGTGGCCAAGAAATTTAACAATTCTCATTCCTATTGAGATTCCTTGATCAATCCTCCAAAAGTGGGTTAACAATAAAAACACAAAAGTTGTGTAAAACTCCAAGCGCTGATTAGGCATGGATGCGTGCCTAACTGAATAATTTGGCCTAGAAGCTGAAATGTAGCAATGTCAGGGAGAAACTGTAAAAGTCTTAAAAAATAAAAGGTCATCAATACTGTAAATAAAATCAAAAGAAATGAACTGGAATATAACTTTGTATACATGCAATATGTTGGAGCATGTTCACTCTAGCCATTAAACAGCAACAAAAAATAAAAAATGGAATAAATACCCTTGAGATTATTAAATAAATAGCAAAAGTGCATGCTAAAAAAGGGGATAATTGAATATTTGTATATACTTCATGTATTTGTAAATAAAAGAGTAAAAAATTATAAAATACTTATAATTATACTTCTTTACATTAAAAATGAATCTGACTAAAAGATCGAAAAATACTGCAACAAACTTTGTGAAAAGCAAATTGTGTGTCAGTCTCAAGTTTTGGACATGACTGTATATTATTCTTTTAGGTGAGTATCAGGAGATTAATAACTGCCTGACCCCACTAGAAGAAATTGAAATTCAGCAACCACAATGACAACTTCTAGCATCAGAATACAAGATCTTGTGTCCTTTGGTGACATCTCATACTGTGACTAAACAATCAGTATCTAAAATGATGGTTTCAAACTCAGCAGGGTAAATGGGATGTGCATTGAAAAAAAATTGAATTTGACGGGCTGCATTCTTTGCTACACAAGGTAACATTTTCAGTGATACTTTTTTGTATAAAAATGTTTGCTAAGCTTTGCATTCAATTTGTTTGTTTGTCAGTATAAAGAAAAAAACTAATTTTGTTATGTATTTTTTGTGGTTTTCATCTTTTAGAAAAGAAAAAATTATAAAAATTCATAAGACATCACTTTGGTCTCTGGATACTGGTCATATCCACCCCCCCCACCACACACACACATAGAACAAAGGGCAAAAAGTAATTGTAACTGAGGAGGAAAGAGAGCTTGCAACCTAACACTTCACATGACCCCTATGCAGCTGACCCCCTCCTTTGGGAAACAGGTAATTAAAGACAATTCAAATGGATATCAGATGTGGGCCCAGCCTCAGCTTGAATGCACAAGAATGTGGAATAAGGTAGGTTTACGACCGGTAGAGATAAGAGCCTCAGCTTGCACAGAAAACATAAAATCCTTTTTCTACCTAACAGAATTTATGAAGTGAGGTTTAATGAACTGCATCGATATAAAATATATAAATGTCATATTGATGAAGTGTCTAATACAACACATGGTTTGTATTGCTGGGCAATGGCCAGGGTTCCACCAAATGGATATCGGTCAGATACATGAAAATAACTATGCCTATCTATGAGCAGATACAATTATGATAGGAAAGATAATGGTAATATGTCTCATCTGGAACCCCCAGCGGAGAAGATATTGTAAAACTTGGGAATCTTGAGTTTTCTAAAGTCTAAAGGCCACTTTACATACAGAGATAAGTCTGTGGCAGATCTGTGGTTGCAGTGAAATTGTGGACAATCAGTGCCAGGTTTGTGGCTGTGTACAAATGGAACAATATGCCCATGATTTCACTGCAACCACAGATCTGCCAAAGATTTACCTCTGCGTGTAAAGTGGCCTTTAGACATATTCTATAGTTTTCTGAAGTCCAGTACTGTTATGAGTCACTAGAGTGTGATATGTGGGTATAACGTTTTATGAATATAAAGCCACTGCCATTTATGTTCCTCATTCAATTTGGAAGCTACCTGCGATCACATGTCAAGTAATTTTCCTTTGGTAATCCTTTTAATTTTATGTAATTATGTATGCTGTATTGTTTTGTTACTCTTTGTAACATCTTTTGTACATTTTTATAAACACTGCCTATTTTTCGAATTTAATATTTAGTAGCTTGGTACCTCTTGCTTTATAAATTGCATCTTTGAAGCCATACGTTACCTGTTATGGGTGTCCATTTGACCTTTATGAGTGAATGATGGTGGTAGCTAGTAGTTTTCTTGGATTATTGTGAAGCATGGTATTGACTGTACCAAGAAACATACATTACTCACAAAAAGTTAGTGATATTTAAATTTTGGGTGAAATTTAAGGAAAATATAAAACGTTCACTCTACAGTGATATTTTATCAAGAAAGTAGGGAAATTATGTAGAATCATACAATGGTGATCTCATCTAAAACAACTTATTGAAACAAAAGCCAACACCAGTGGTTCCGCGTTAGAAAAAAGCAAGTTGTGCAAAAAGTACTGAAACATTGAACAGTTGGAAATATGCATTCAAAAATTTAGAGACGGTCACATTAAGTTCACCTGAGAAGGTTAGAATGCATTTTAGAGTCATCCTGAAATTTCACTTGATAGCCAAATATACGTAACTTTTTATGAATAGCGTATATACAGTATATATTCCATGTGTTGGAATCAGTTGCATATAAAAATTACGCCGATTTTATCCTCTATGGTGCAAACCATAAGAAAAAAAAACAATACATGAACTGCTGGATTTGATAATCCAGCCTCCCAAAAAAGATGTGTGAACCTGGAAAATTACAGCAATGGAAACTACAGTTCATACTGTAAAAAACAGCCCTGGCACAACTTTTTAAAGGAAATGAAACAATGAGTGAAAAATTTAAAACAGGTCTGAATACTTTCCGTACCCACTGTATATATAAATACTAAACTATTCCTAAGGCCAGCAACCCTAACTCATAACAATAGGGATAATGGTGTAGATTTAAATTTATATATTACTAGCTGTAGTACCCAGGCGTTGCCCAGGATAGTAACTGTCTCTTTGTCTCACTCCCAGTCTCTGTCTGTGTGTTGCTGTCTGACTGTCTCTCTGTCTGTCTCTTTCTTTGTCTGTCTGTGTCTATGTCTATGTCTCTGTCTGACTATATCTATCTCTGTCTGTATTTGTATCAGTCTATCGGTCTCCATCTCTGTGTCTGTCTCTCTCTCTATCTCTATGTCTGTCTCTATGTGTGTGTCTGTCTGTCTCTTTTCCGTCTGTCTTGGTCTGTCTCTTCCCCCGTCTGTCTCTTTCCCAGTCTGTCTCTTTCCAGGGCTCTCTCTTTCCAAGGCTCTCTCTTTCCAGGGCTGTCTCTTTGCCTGGCTGACTCTTTCCAGGGTTGTCTCTTTGCCCGGCTGACTCTTTTCAGGGCTGTCTCTTTCCTCGTCTGTCTCATTCCAGGGCTGTCTCTTTCCAGGGCTGTCTCTTTCCCCATCTGTTTCTTTCCCCATCTGTCTCTTTCCCCATCTGTCTCTTTCCCCATCTGTCTCTTTCCGCATCTGTCTCTTTCCCCATCTGTCTCTTTCCCCATCTGTCTCTTTCCATGTCTGTCTCTTTCCAGGTCTGTCTCTTTCCAGGGCTGTCTCTTTGCCCGTCTGTCTCTTTGCCCGTCTGTCTCTTTGACCAGCTATCTCTTTCCAGGTCTGTCTCTTTGTCCGTCTGTATCTTTGCCCGTTTGTCTCTTTGCCTGTTTGTCTCTTTGCCCGTCTGTCTCTTTGCCCATCTGTCTCTTTGCCCATCTGTCTCTTTGCCCGTCTGTCTCTTTGCCCTGTCTGTCTCTTTGCCCTGTCTGTCTCTTTGCCCTGTCTGTCTCTTTGCCCCATCTGTCTCTTTCCCCCGTCTGTCTCTTTGCCCCTTCTGTCACTTTGCCCCGTCTGTCTCTTTGTCCCGTCTGTCTCTTTCCCCGTCTGTCTCTTTCCCCGTCTGTCTCTTTGACCGGATGTCTCTTTCCAGGTCTGTCTCTTTCCCCGTCTGTCTCTTTCCAGGTTTGTCTCTTTGCCTGTCTGTCTGTTTGCCCGTCTGTCTCTTTCCAGATCTGTCTCTTTGCCCGTCTGTCTCTTTGCCCGTTTGTCTCTTTGCCCGTTTGTCTCTTTGCCCGTCTGTCTCTTTCCAGGGCTGTCTCTTTCCAGGGCTGTCTGTCTGTCTCTTTCCCCATCTGTCTCTGTCTGTGTCTCTCTTTTTCTGTCTCTCTATCCATCTCTCCACCGACATCATATAACCTCACACATAAGCTAAAACTAACAGTTTGTTTTGTTCCTATAGCAACCACTGACAGTTGCTATTAATAACCTATAGCTCCCACCTCCATTCAGTTTAATGGCGGCAGGATTTTAGAGACTAACTGTAAAGCACGGGGTTAAATTTTTCTGTCAAAACATAGTCTACGATGCTCCCTGGGGCACATTGTGCAAAATTTTGTGATTGTAAATGCGACGGTGCGGATTCCTTTAGCGGATATACACACACACATACACTCAGCTTTATATATTAGACTATATTACCCACTTCACCACAGCATAAGCAACTAAGAACCAGATGTCCCAACACAAGATTGTGTCTCAGAGATGAGGGCATTCAGAGATAACCTAATATTGTTCTTTCCCAAGATTATAAAAAGGGGGACAAACCTAAGTAGGGGCTGTGTAATGATTTAATAGTTTATTTCATTATTAACTATGCTACGTAGCGACCTTCTGTGGTTCTTGTTGCCTGCCACACTGTGGGACTGATTGGTTGAGGCCTCCTCCTATACCTATGCACTTTTGTATTACATGTTTATTGGACCTCTGTCCATTGTATGTTTGTTTATATGTAATTTTAACAATAAAGTTTATACAAGTTTGAGAATTAAGTATCCTTGCGTGTTGTACACACGGTGTACATTATATAGTTGTTGGAGCATATTCTATTACTTTCCATTCTAAGGGATCAATAATTAGTATTAATTATAGTGATTTTTAGATACACCAGTATTCCTTGTTTGTCTGTGTTTAGTGTTGCATTGCCCATCATCTTCAGTAAGTACAGAAATCACAGCTTTTTCTGCTTATCTGCAGCTACCTGTTCTATCACTATACACTGCTCTTTCCTCTGATTTGTAGTATTCTCACTCCGATCCAAGCAGAGACTAGTATGACAATGAGTGACATAAAAGCTGGAGGCATTCAGGGGAAACTCTTCTAATAAAGTAGCACTATGGAGCAGCACATACGAGTGGTGTATATAGAAATCATGGGGTCCCATAGCAGAAGTTCTAACTTACCCTCCTACCAAAAAATAAAAAAATACACAAATAATAATTAATATTCGGCAGGGGCATATAAGAGCATATCTCACAACTTTCAACCCTTTCAAAGTAATTATCCTATTGAAGCCCTTGGATTCTCCTTTCATTACACCCAAAAAGTATGATGCCAATAAAAGTGTTAAACACTGACACTGTATGATACCCCCACAGTGAATTCCAAAGGCATATTATGATGACCCCACTTCTCACCCCTTAAATACCCCAGCAAAATATGGTAAACCCAACACAGTATAATCCTCAATTGTGACTCCCACACAGCCCTTCATGAAATATAATGTCCCTACATACAGTATAATGGTCACCACACCACTGCATACTATACAGTTAGGTCCAGAAATATTTGGACAGTGACACAATTTTCGCGAGTTGGGCTCTGCATGCCACCACATTGGATTTGAAATGAAACCTCTACAACAGAATTCAAGTGCAGATTGTAACGTTTAATTTGAAGGTTTGAACAAAAATATCTGATAGAAATTGTAGGAATTGTACACATTTCTTTACAAACACTCCACATTTTAGGAGGTCAAAAGTAATTGGACAAATAAACCAAACCCAAACAAAATATTTTTATTTTCAATATTTTGTTGCGAATCCTTTGGAGGCAATCACTGCCTTAAGTCTGGAACCCATGAACATCACCAAACGCTGGGTTTCCTCCTTCTAATGATTTGCCAGGCCTTTACAGCCGCAGCCTTCAGGTCTTGCTTGTTTGTGGGTCTTTCCATCTTAAGTCTGGATTTGAGCAAGTGAAATGCATGCTCAATTGGGTTAAGATCTGGTGATTGACTTGGCCATTGCAGAATGTTCCACTTTTTTGCACTCATGAACTCATGGGTAGCTTTGGCTGTATGCTTGGGGTCATTGTCCATCTGTACTATGAAGCGCTGTCCGATCAACTTTGCATCATTTGGCTGAATCTGGGCTGAAAGTATATCCCGGTACACTTCAGAATTCATCCGGCTACTCTTGTCTGCTGTTATGTCATCAATAAACACAAGTGACCCAGTGCCATTGAAAGCCATGCATGCCCATGCCATCACGTTGCCTCCACCATGTTTTACAGAGGATGTGGTGTGCCTTGGATCATGTGCCGTTCCCTTTCTTCTCCAAACTTTTTTCTTCCCATCATTCTGGTACAGGTTGATCTTTGTCTCATCTGTCCATAGAATACTTTTCCAGAACTGAGCTGGCTTCATGAGGTGTTTTTCAGCAAATTTAACTCTGGCCTGTCTATTTTTGGAATTGATGAATGATTTGCATCTAGATGTGAACCCTTTGTATTTACTTTCATGGAGTCTTCTCTTTACTGTTAACTTAGAGACAGATACACCTACTTCACTGAGAGTGTTCTGGACTTCAGTTGATGTTGTGAACGGGTTCTTCTTCACCAAAGAAAGTATGCGGCGATCATCCACCACTGTTGTCATCCGTGGACGCCCAGGCCTTTTTGAGTTCCCAAGCTCACCAGTCAATTCCTTTTTTCTCAGAATGTACCCGACTGTTGATTTTGCTACTCCAAGCATGTCTGCTATCTCTCTGATGGATTTTTTCTTTTTTTTCAGCCTCAGGATGTTCTGCTTCACCTCAATTGAGAGTTCCTTAGACCGCATGTTGTCTGGTCACAGCAACAGCTTCCAAATGCAAAACCACACACCTGTAGTCAACCCCAGACCTTTTAACTACTTCATTGATTACAGGTTAACGAGGCAGACGCCTTCAGAGTTAATTGCAGCCCTTAGAGTCCCTTGTCCAATTACTTTTGGTCCCTTTAAAAAGAGGAGGCTATGCATTACAGAGCTATGATTCCTAAACCCTTTCTCCGATTTGGATGTGAAAACTCTCATATTGCAGCTGGGAGTGTGCACTTTCAGCCCATATTATATATATAATTGTATTTCTGAACATGTTTTTGTAAACAGCCAAAATAACAAAACTTGTGTCACTGTCCAAATATTTCTGGACCTAACTGTATATAGGCTCTCACTAGCTCTCCAACCAGTATAATGGCCCCCACACAGCCCTTTTTGACCTCACATAATCCTTCACACTGTATATTGCTTGCATAGAGTATAACGGCCCCCAGCAGCCCTCCATAAAGTATAAATGCTCCCTCTTAGCCCTTCAAATATTATAATGGTCCCCACATATATAGCCTCCACATAGACCGTTTATTGGCCCCACATTGCCTTCCATATAGTATAATGCATCCCCCATATTCCTCCACATGGTATGATGGGCTCCACATAGTCCTCTATATAGTATTATACACTCCCCTAGTCCTCCATATACACTGTGTGCAGAATTATTAGGCAAATGACTATTTTGATCACATGATAATTTTTATACATGTTGTTCTACTCCAAGCTGTATAGGCTTGACGGCCAACTACCAATTAAGTAAATTAGTTGATGTGCATCTTTGTAATGAGGAGGGGTGTGGTGTAATGACATCAACACCCTATATAAGGTGTGCTTAATTATTAGGTAACTTCCGTTTCTTTGGCAAAATGGGTCAGAAGAGAGATTTGACGGGCTCTGAAAAGTCCAAAGTTGTGAGATGTCTTGCACAGGGATACAGCAGTCTTGAAATTCCCAAACTTTTGAAGTGTGATCACGAAACAATCAAGCATTTCATGGCAAATAGCCAACAGGGTCGCAAGAAGCGTGTTAGGCAAAAAAGGCGCAAACTAGCTGCCCATGAATTGAGAAAAATCAAGTGTGAAGCTGCCAAGATGCCATTTGCAACCAGCTTGGCCATATTTCACAGCTGCAACGTTACTGGAGTATCAAAAAGCACAAGGTGTGCCATACTCAGAAACATGGCCAAGATAAAAAAGGCTGAAATCGACCACCTTTGAATAAGAAACATAAGATACAACGTCAAGACTGGGCCAAGAAATATCTTAAGACTGATTTTTCAAAGGTTTTATGGACTGATGAAATCAGAGTGACTCTTGATGGGCCAGTTGGATGGGCCAGAGGCTGATCAGTAAAGGGCAGAGAGCTCCACTCCGACTCAGATGCCAGCAAGGTGGGGGTGGGGTACTGGTATGGGCTGGTATCATCAAAGATGAACTTGTGGGACCTTTTTGGGTTGAGGATGGAGTGAGGCTCAACTCTGAAACGTACTGCCAGCTTCTGGAAGAAAACTTCTTCAAGCAGTGGTACAGGAAGAAGTCGGTATTGTTCAAGAAAAACATGATTTTCATGCAGGACAATGCTCCATCACATGCATCCAACTACTCCACAGCATGGCTGGCCAGTAAAGGTCAAAAAGATGAAAAAATAATGACATGGCCCCCTTTTTCATCTGATCTGAACCCCATAGAGAACCTGTGGTTCACATAAAATGTGAGATCTACAGGGAGGGAAAACAGTACACCTCTCGGATCAGTATCTGGGAGGCTGTACTGGCTGCTGTACGCAATGTTGATCGTAAACAGATCAAGCAACTGACAGAATCTATGGATGGTAGGCTGTTGAGTGTCATCATAAAGAAAGGTGGCTATTTTGGTCACGAATTTTTTGGGGTTTTGTTTTTGCATGTCAGAAATGTTTATTTCTAAATTTTGTGCAGTTATATTGGTTTACGTTGTGAAAATAAAGAAGTGAGATGGGAATATATTTGGCTTTTATTAAGTTGCCTAATAGTTCTGCACAGTAATAGTTACCTGAAAAAACAGATATCCTCCTAAGATAGCCAAATCTAAAAAAATCCACTCCAACTTCCAAAAATATTAAGCTTTGATATTTATGAGTCTTTTGGGTTGATTGAGAATATAATTGTTAATCAATAATAAAAAAATCCTCTAAAATACAACTTGTCTAATAATTCTGCACACGGTGTAGTATAATGGGCTCTACATTGCCTTCCATATAGTATAATGTACCCCTACATAGCTCTCTATATAGTATAATGCACCCCTACATAGCTCTCCATATAGTATAATGCATAGACCATATTCCTCCATATACTATAATACACACTACATAGCCCTCCATATAGTATATTGCACCCCTTAGTCATCCATATAATTCATCCTAAAGTCTTCTATATAGTATAATGCACCCTATAGTCCTCTATACAATATAATGCACACACCATAGCCCTCTATATAGTATATTGAACACCTCATAGTGTTCCATGTAGTATAATGCACCTCTATTGTCCTCCTTATAGTGTAAAGTATCCCATACAATATAATGCACTTTTCATAGTTCCCCATAAAGCATAATCCCATAGTCCTCCATACAATGTATGCATTTCACAGTCTGCCATATGATATAATAGACCCCCCATAGTCCTCCATATAGTAAAATGCACCACCCATAGTTGTCCACATAGTATAATGCACTCCCATAGTTCTCTATATAGCATAATTCTCAACCCATAGTCCTCTATTTATTATAATTCCCCCTCTTTAGTCATCCATATAATATAATAAACCTCCCATAGTCCTCCATATTATATAATGCACACTCCTTAGTCCTCTACATATACAGTCAAATGAAAAAGTTTGGGCACCCCTATTAATGTTAACCTTTTTTCTTTACAACAATTTGGGTTTTTGCAACAGCTATTTCACTTTCATATATCTAATAACTGATGGACTCAGTAATATTTCTGGATTGAAATGAGGTTTATTGTACTAACAGAAAATGTGCAATCCGCATTTAAACAAAATTTGACCGGTGCAAAAGTATGGGCACCTCAACATAAAAGTGACATTAATATTTTGTAGATCCTCCTTTTGCAAAAATAACAACCTCTAGTCACTTCCTGTGAGTTCCTGGATCCTGGATGAAGGTATTTTTGACCATTCCTGTTTACAAAACAATTCCAGTTCAGTTAAGTGTGATGGTCGCCGAGCATGGACAGCACGCTTCAAATCATCCCACATATGTTCAATGATATTCAGGTCTGGGGACTGGGATGGCCATTCCAGAACATTGTAATTGTTCCTCTGCATGAATGTCTGAGTAGATTTGGAGCGGTGTTTTGGATCATTGTCTTGCTGAAATATCCATCCCCTTCGTAACTTCAACTTCGTCACTGATTCTTGCACATTATTGTCAAGAATCTTCTGATACTGAGTTGAATCCATGCGACCCTCAACTTTAATAAGATTCCCGGTGCCGGCATTGGCCACACAGCCCCAAAGCATGATGGAATCTCCACTAAATTTTACTGTGGGTAGCAAGTGCTTTTCTTGGAATGCCGTGTTTTTTTGCCTCCATGCATAACGCCTTCTTGTATGACCAAACAACTCAATCTTTGTTTCATCAGTCCACAGGACCTTCTTCCAAAATGTAACTGGCTTGTCCAAATGTGCTTTTGCATACCTCAGGTGACTCTGTTTGTGGCGTGCTTGCAGAAACGGCTTCTTTCGCATCACTCTCCCATACAGCTTCTCCTTGTGCAACGTGCGCTGTATTGTTGACCGATGCACATTGACACCACCTACAGCAAGATGATGCTGCAGGTCTTTGGAGGTGGTCTGTGGATTGTCCTTGACTGTTCTCACCATTCTTCTTCTCGGCCTTTCTGAAATTTTTCTTGGCCTGCCACTTCTGGGCTTAACAAGAACTGTACCTGTGTTCTTCCATTTCCTTACTATGTTCCTCACAGTGGAAACTGACAGTTTAAATCTCTGAGACAACTTTTTATATCCTTCCCCTGAACAACTATGTTGAATAATCTTTGTTTTCAGATCATTTGAGAGTTGTTTTGAGGAGCCCATGATGCCACTCTTCATAGGAGATTCAAATAGGAGAACAACTTGCAATTGGCCACCTTTAATACCTTTTCTCATGATTGGATACACCTGCCTATGAAGTTCAAAGCTCAATCAGATTACAAAACCAATTTAGTGCTTTAGTAAGTCAGTAAAAAGTAGTTAGGAGTGTTCAAATCAAGAAATTGATAAGGGTGCCCATACTTTTGCACCGGTCAAATTTGGTTTAAATGCAGATTGCACATTTTCTGTTAGTACAATAAACCTCATTTCAATCCAGAAATATTACTCAGTCCATCAGTTATTACATATATGAAACTGACATAGCTGTTGCAAAAACCCAAATTGTTGTAAAGAAAAAAGGTTAACATTAATAGGGGTGCTCAAACTTTTTCATATGACTGTAATGCACCCCATATACCTCCATATAGCATAATGTACCCAATAGTCCTACATACAGTATAGTATATAACATCCCTCATAGAACTCCATATAGTATAATGCACCCCATAGTCCCCCATGTAGTGTAATGAACAGCCCAAAGTCCTCCATATGGTATAATACACCCACATAGTCCACCATATAGTATAGTTCACAGCCCCTAGTCCTCCATAGAATATAATATAAGGCACCCACATAGTCCTCCAAATAGTACAATGCACCCCCCCCACTATATTCCATATAGTATAATGCATCCCATAGTCCTCCATACAGTATAAAGCATCCCATACTCCTCCTTATAATATAATACATCCTCCATACAGTATAATGCACCTCCCATAATCCTCCATATAATATAATGCACCCCATGATCTTTCATATAGTATAATGCACAGCTCATAGTTCTCCATATAATACAATGCACTTTCCATACTTCTCCATATTGTATTATGCCCCCCATAAACCTTGATATAATACAATACACCCTCCATTGTCCACTATATACAATGAACCCCTCATAGTCTTCCATACAGCATAATGCACCTTCCATAGTTCTCCATATTGTATTATGCACCCTCCATAGTCCTTTATATAATATAATGCACCTTAGCAGTCCCATTGTCTGCCGTAATTGGTGGTAAGACCACTGCGTACAATATCTGTCACTTTACAACACTAAATATGACTTTTGCGCTAAGGAGTGACATCAGGATGCTTAGGGCAGATACAGTATATCACAAAAGTGAGTACATGTTTCACATTTTTGTAAATATTTTATTATATATTTTTATGGGACAATACTGAACATATGAAACTTTGATATAATGTAAAGTTATCAGTGTACAGCTTGTATAACAGTGTAAATTCCGTGTACTCTCTAAATAACTCATCACATAGCGATAAATGTCAAAACTGCTTGACAACAAAAGTGAGTACACCCTAAGTTAAAATGTCCAAATTGTATCCAATTAGCCATTGTCCCTCCCTGCTGTCATGTGATTCATTAGTGTTAAAAGGTCTCAGGTGTGAATGGAAGCAGGTATGTTAATTTTGGTGTTATCGCTTACACACTCTGATACTTGTCACTTGGAAGTTCAACATGGCACGTTGTGGCAAAAAAATTCCCTGAGTACTTGAAAAAACTATTTTTGCTCTACATAGAGATGACCTAGGCTATAAGAATATTGCCAACACCCTGATACTGAGCTTCAGCATGGTGGCCAAGACAATACAGTGGTTTAACCAAACAGGTTCCACTTGGAACAGGCCTCAAAATTGTTGATCAAAGATGTGGAGTGCACATACTCAGCATCATATACAGAGGTTGTCTTTCCAAAATAGATGCATAAGTGCTGTCAACATTGCTGCAGAGTTTAGAGGGGTGGGAGTCAGCCTGTCAGTGCTCAGACCATATGCCACACACTGCTTCAAATTGTTCTGCATGGCTGTCATTCCAGAAGAAAGCCCCTTCTAAAGATGATGCGAAAGAAAGCCTGCAAAGAGTTTGCTCAAGACAAGCAGACTTACAACATGGATTCCTAGAACCATGTTCTTTGGTCTGATGAGATCAAGATAAAATTATTTGATTCAGATGGTTTGAAGAGCATGTGACATCAACCTGGTGAGGAGTACAAAAACATGAGTGTCAAGCACGTGTGGCAGCAACCAGGTAAGGAGTACATGGAAAAGTGTGTCTTGGCTACAGTCAAGCATGATGATGGGAGTGTCATGGTTTGTGGCTGATGCCAGCTGTGGGGAGCTACAATTAATTGAGGAAATTAATGAATGCCAACATGTAATGGGACATACTGAAGCAGAGCATATGGCAGTGTTCCAACATTATAACCATCTCAAACACACTTCCAAGATGACCACTGCCTTGCTAAAGAAACTGAGGGTAAGGGTGATGGACTTACCAAGCATGTCTTCAGACCTAAACCCTATTTGAGCATCTGTGGGGCATCCTGAAACAGAAGGTGGAGGAGCACAAGATCTCTAACATCCAGCAACTCTGTGATGTCTTCAAGGAGGAGTGTAAAAGGATTCTTGTGGCAACCTGTGAGGGAACTCCATGCCCAATAGAGTTATGGCAGTGCTTGAAAATAATGGTGGCCACGCAAAATATTGATACTTTAAACACAATTTGGCCATTTTCAATTAGGGGTGTACTTACATTAGTTGCCAGTGGTCTAACCATTAATGGGTTTGTATTGAGTTATTTAGAGTGCACACCAAATTTACACTGTTTACAAGCTGTACACTGACTATTTTCCATCGTATCAAAGTGTCATATCTTCAGTGTTGTCCCATCAAAAAATACAATAAGACAATTACAAAAATGTGAGGGGTGAACTCACTTTTGTGTTATACTGTAGATCAAATCTGCACTGTGGTGGGATGTAGTGCCACTAGGCATGCATCCAACATCCTTGTGCTGTTGGATTTTAACATTGCAAAGACTAGTTAAAGCTTTGTAATTTGTTTAGTTAATGATCCATCTGTGAAAAACACAGGGTAAAAATGACACACTGATCCTAAACACTGATGACACTAGTACCATTTTTTTCAAGTATATTTTTAAGCAAGGACGTACAAATGGAACCTAAGCAGTTTTTAAATATTTACTGATCCGCAGTCCTTTAGTGCCATGGGTGACTCCATACAAATGGAATCTTACATTAAGTTCCCACAGTGAGTTTTTAGAGAGTTTTTGATGTTGAGTATTTTTGGCTGCATCAAAATTGTACTGCCTTACTGTTCCAACATAGTTGATAGGTTTTATAGAAACCTCATGTTTACTGTGCTTTTTTTTTACTCAGCATAAAAAAGCCAGATTAATGTTTGTAAATGCACACAGGAACAAAGACCTTAACGTTTGGAGACATGTTGTGTGGTCTGACAAAATTAAAATTGAACTGTGTGGCCATAATAACCATAATTACGTTTGCAGGAAAAAGGGAAAAGCTTTGAAGCCTAGGACCACCATCCCAATTGTGAAAGACAAGGGTGGCAACATCATATTGTATGGTTGTTTTGCTGCAGGAGGGACTGTTGCACTTCACACAATAGATGGCATCATGAGGAAAGAAGATTAGACAAGAACATAAAGCTTGGGCGGAAATGGGTCTTTCAAATGGACAATAACCCAAGCATACTGCCAAATTGGTTACAATGTGGCTTAAGGATAACAAAGTCAATGTTTTGGAGTGGCCATCACAAATTTCTTATCCTAATCATATTGAAATTTTTTGGCCAAAGCTGAAAAGGCCAGTGCAAACACGGCGACCTACAAATAGGGCTCAGTTACACCAGTTCTGTCAGGTGGAAGGATATCCAAAACGTTTGAGATATCCAAAACGTTTGACCCAAGTAATACAGTTTAAGGGCAATGCTACCAAATACTAATGAAATGTATGTAAACTTTTGACTTTGCAGAAAGTAATAAAAATGCCTTAAAACGCTCTCTCTCTCTCATAATTCTAGCATTTGCAAATATAAATAATTGTTGTTGCTAATTGACCTAAAATAGGGAAGATATATTCTGATTTTGTATCAGATAATGAGAAAAACATGCATATGTGTCTTTTTAGATAGTGTATGTAAACTTCTGGTTTCAACTGTGTGTGTATATATAGATATATGTATTGCTATATACAGTGCCTACAAGTAGTATTCAACCCCCTGCAGATTTATCAGGTTTGATAAGATGCAAATAAGTTAGAGCCTGCAAACTTCAAACAAGAGCAGGATTTATTAACAGATGAATAAATCTTACAAACCAACAAGTTATGTTGCTCAGTTAAATTTTAATACATTTTCAACATAAAAGTGTGGGTCAATTATTATTCAACCCCTAGGTTTAATATTTTGTGGAATAACCCTTGTTTGCAATTACAGCTAATAATTGTCTTTTATAAGACCTGATCAGGCCGGCACAGGTCTCTGGAGTTATCTTGGCTCACTCCTCCATGCAGATCTTCTCCAAGTTATCTAGGTTCTTTGGGTGTCTCATGTGGACTTTAATCTTGAGCTCCTTCCACAAGTTTTCAATTGGGTTAAGGTCAGGAGTAGAGATGAGCGAACCGGTCCCGGTTCGGCTCGAGGTCGGTTCACCGAACGGAGGTCCCGTTCGAGTTCGGCTCGTCGAACGTTCGACGAACCGAACTCGAACTGCATAGGAAACAATGGCAGGCAATCACAAACACATAAAAACACCTAGAAAACACCCTCAAAGGTGTCCAAAAGGTGACAAACAACTCACAACACAACACAAACACATGGCAAGTGACAAGGACATATACTCATGCGAAAACAAAACAGCTGGACAAGGAAAAAGAGGAGGACACACAGATATAGGCATGGCACGCCCTTCTAAAATCATGTAAAACACCGCAAGGTGACTCCAAGCGTAGTCTCCCTTTTTTCCAAAAATTGGGCCCCACACACACCCACCCATTCAGTGGCAGCACTTGTGCCCTAGTTGTACACTTCACAGCTAGATTTGCATCAAGCACATTCAAAAATACGCCATACTTAACCGTCCCCAGGATGACTCCGGGGTAGGTAGCAAATTCTTTGCTGAACCATGACTTGTTCATCTTGGCTCCTTTTAAAAAACACAGCAAGCAAGGGTTACTCCAAGCGGAGTCTCCCTTTTTTTCCAAAAATTGTGCCCCACACACACCCACCCATTCAGTGGCAGCACTTGTGCCCTAGTTGTGCACTTCACAGCTAGATTTGCATCAAGCACATTCAAAAATACGGCCTAATTAACCGTCCCCAGGATGACACCAGGGTAGGTAGCAAAGTCTTTCCTGATCCCAGCTCTGTTCATCTTGGCTTCTTTTAAAAACACAGCAAGCAAGGGTTACTCCAAGCGGAGTCTCCCTTTTTTCCAAAAATTGGGCAACACAGACACCCCATCAGTGGCAGCACTTGTGCCCTAGTTGCAAACATGATGTTTTGATTTGCATCAAGCACATTCAAAAATACGCCATTCTTATCCGTCCCCAGGATGACACCGGGGTAGGTAGCAAAGTCTTTCCTGACCCCAGCTCTGTTCATCTTGGATCATTTTTAAAAACACAGCAAGCAAGGGTTACTCCAAGCGGAGTCTCCCTTTTCTTCCAAAAATTGTGCCCCACACACACCCACCCATTCAGTGGCAGCACTTGTGCCCTAGTTGTACACTTCACAGCTAGATTTGCATCAAGCACATTCAAAAATACGCCATTCTTATCCGTCTCCAGGATGACACCGGGGTAGGTAGCAAAGTCTTTCCTGATCCCAGCTCTGTTCATCTTGGCTTCTTTAAAAAACAATGTAAACAAGGGTTACTCCAAGCGGAGTCTCCCTTTTTTCCAAAAATTGGGCCACACAGACACCCCATCAGTGGCAGCACTTGTGCCCTAGTTGCAAATATGATGTTTTGATTTGCATCAAGCGCATTCAAAAATACGGCCTAATTAACCGTCCCCAGGATGACACCAGGGTAGGTAGCAAAGTCTTTCCTGATCCCAGCTCTGTTCATCTTGGCTTCTTTTAAAAACACAGCAAGCAAGGGTTACTCCAAGCGGAGTCTCCCTTTTTTCCAAAAATTGGGCCCCACACACACCCACCCATTCAGTGGCAGCACTTGTGCCCTACTTGTACACTTCACAGCTAGATTTGCATCAAGCACATTCCAAATCCACAAGCATTTACTCTCCCCAGGATGACACGGGGGTAGTAAATTCCTTCTGGATCCATGACTTGTTCATTTTGATGAACGTCAGTCTGTCCACATTGTCACTGGACAGACGCGTGCGCTTATCTGTCAGCACACACCTAGCAGCACTGAAGACACGTTCAGAGACAACGCTGGCAGCTGGACACGACAAAATCTCCAAGGCGTAACTGGATAGCTCTGGCCATTTTTCTAGATTTGAAGCCCAAAAGGAGCAAGGCTCCATTTGCAAAGTCATGGCATCGATGTTCATTTGGAGATACTCCTGTATCATCCTCTCCAGCCGTTGACTATGTGTCAGACTTGTTGTCTCTGGTGGCCTTGCAAAGGAGGGTTTAAAAAAATTATGAAAAGATTCCATAAAATTGCTGTTATCAGCACCAGATACGGTCCTACTGGTACGGGTAGACTGTTGAAGATGACGAGACCGTCCCATGTTTGTCAAGTTACAACTGGGAGATTCACTCCCTGCACCTGCACGGTTGTTTGGTGGAAAAGCCGATCTAAGATCGAGTAACAGCTTCTGCTGATACTCCTGCATACGTGCGTCCCTTTCTATGGCTGGAATTATGTCACAAAATTTGGACTTGTACCGGGGATCTAATAGTGTGGCAAGCCAGTAGTCATCATCACTTCTAATTTTGACAATACGAGGGTCATGTTGGAGGTAGTGCAACAAGAAGGCACTCATGTGTCTTGCGCAGCCATGCGGACCAAGTCCACGCTGTGTTTGTGGCATAGAGGTTCTAACCGTTCTTTCTTCCTCTGACATCTCCCCCCAACCTCTTTCAACTGAAATTTGACCAAGGTCTCCCTCATCTGCTGAGTCTTCCATGTCCATGGACAGTTCGTCCTCCATTTCTTCATGTTCTCCTGCACCTTCCTCAACATCTCGCCTGCTACCATGCGCCCTTGTTGATCCCTGTCCCCCATGGTCCCATGCCTGCCGCCTTGGTGATGATGAACATCTGGACCTTGGTGATGTTGTTGTGTCTTGCGCATATGAATCCTCCTGTAGTTCATCCCCTTCCTGTTGTCCCACCCCCTGACTCCGAATAGTGTTTAGCGTGTGCTCCAGCATGTAAATGACTGGAATCGTCATGCTGATAATGGCATTGTCAGCGCTAAACATATTCGTCGCCATGTCGAAACTGTGCAGAAGGGTGCATAGGTCCTTGATCTGAGACCACTCCATCAGGGTGATCTGCCCCACCTCTGCATCTCGTTGGCCCAGGCTATACGTCATGACGTATTGCACCAGGGCTCGGCGGTGCTGCCACAGTCGCTGTAACATGTGGAGAGTTGAATTCCAGCGTGTCGCCACATCGCATTTCAGGCGATGAACCGGCAGGCCGAAAGACTTCTGGAGCGATGCAAGTCGCTCAGCTGCGGCGCTTGAACGGCGGAAGTGAGCAGACAGTTTTCGTGCCCTGTTCAGAAGGCCATCTAGGCCGGGATAGTGTGTTAAAAATTGCTGGACGACAAGGTTCAACACGTGAGCCATACAAGGTACGTGTGTCACCTTGCCCAGGCGAAGGGCCGCACCCAGGTTTGCAGCATTGTCGCACACGGCCTTACTAGGCTGCAGGTTGAGTGGAGACAACCATTTATTAAACTCGGACCGCAGAGCTGACCACAACTCCTCAGCTGTGTGACTCTTATTCCCAAGACATGTCAAGCTAAGACCGCCTGATGCCGTTGCGCTCTGCTGCCAGCATAGTAATTAGGGGTGCGTGATTCCTTCTGCGCAGTGAGAACGCTGGTGGCCTGACCAGGCAGGCTTAGGGCGGAGGTGGAGGAGCCAGATGAGGTGGAGGATGCAGAAGCAGTGGCGGAACTTGGACAGACAGAGGATTGACACACAAGTCGTGGGGACGGCAAGACTTGTGCAGCAGACCCTTCACCATCTATCACCATAGTTACCCAGTGCCCAGTCAGCGACATGTAACGTCCCTGTCCATGCTTACTGGTCCAAGTATCGGTGGTGAAATGCACCCGTTCACACACAGAGTTTCTCAAGGAAGCGGTGATGTTGTGTGCGACATGCTGGTGTAGCGCGGGCACACCTTTCTTAGAGAAGTAGTGGCGACTAGGCATCTGGTACTGGGGCACAGCGACAGACATAAGGTCTCTAAAATCCTGTGTGTCCACTAGGCGGAAAGGCAGCATTTCGGTAGCCAACAGCTTACAGAGGGATAGAGTCAACCTCTTAGCTTTGTCATGGGTCGCAGGAAGTGGCCTTTTATTTGACCACATCTGAGGGACAGAGATCTGGCTGCTGTGTGTAGACGGTGTTGAGTAGGGTGTCCCTGGAAAAATGCAGGTTTGTGAGGAAAGTGCAGGCGGAGACATGATGTTGCCTTCATCCAACGTTGGTGCTATCGATGTCTGAGAGAGCTGTACACACTCACTTGTTTCCCCTTCCAAACCAACTGACGACCTACCAAGCAAACTGCCTGTTGCGGTTACAGTGGTGGAAGTTGTGGGTGGAAAAACAGGTGTGACAGCTGTCCCCACAGTCCTAGAAGATGACGAGCGCGCGAATGCACTGGAAGGGGCAGGCGGTGGATGGTTCGCTCCGCTAGGCCACATTGCAGCACGGTGAGCTTCCCACCGGGCCATATGATATTTATTCATGTGACGATTCATGGAAGAAGTTGTCAAACTGCTGAGGTTTTGACCTCTACTAAGAGAACCATGACAAATTTTACAGATCACATAATTTGGGCGATCTTTTTCTATGTCAAAAAAGGACCAGGCTAGGCAAGGCTTAGAGGCCATGCGACCTGTTGATCCACCCCGAATAATGCTCAGAGGCAGAGTGGTGGCTGAGGATGCAGTTGTAGACGTGCTACCAGTACTCCGACTGTGTCCAGGAAGGCGCAAGGTAACTTCGTCATCAGTTGCATCCTCCTCCACCACCTCTGTTGACCTCCTCGAGTGCCTGACTGTGGGTTGACAGAAGGTGGGATCTAGAACTTCATCATCAATTGTTGTGTTTGCACTCCCCTCCCCCTCAGACCGAGCCTCTTCTTGCCCTGACCGAATATTTAAGTTGTCATCCCAATCGGGTATCTGCGTCTCATCTTCATCAGTATGTTCCTCATTGTCTATAACCACAGGTGTTACAGTTTGTGACAAAGGGTCAACATTATGCTCAGAAACTTGGTCCTCACGGCCTGAATCAGAGTCACAAAGGTTCTGGGCATCACTGCAGACCATTTCCTGTTCTGTACTCACTGTAGCTTGGGAGCAGACCTCTGATTCCCAGGCTATAGTGTGACTGAACAGCTCTGCAGACTCAGCCATCTCAGTTCCACCATACTGTGCAGGGCTGATGGAGACTTCAGAGCTGGGAGAAAGCAAGTTTGATTGGGATGACAACTCAGAGGACTGGTGTTTTTTGGATGCGGTACTTGAAGTGGCTGAGAGGGCACTTGTTGGACCACTTGAGATCCATTCAAGCATTTTCCTTTTTTGGCCATCATCTACCTTTGTTCCTGTTGTTCGTGTCCGTAAAAAAGGGAGCACATCGGATTGTCCACGGTAAGTAGTAGACATCTTACTTTTGCTGGTAGATGGTCTATCTTCAGCAGATGATAATGGAGCTTTGCCACCTTCCCCACGGACAAAACCTTTTTTGCCTTTTCCACAACGCCTCTTCCCCTTTCCACCAGCATCTGTCATTTTGCCACTCATGTTGATTGCGACAAGATTGTGCACTGAAAATGTGGTAGTAAAAATTGAGAGGTGGTGTAGATTGCAGTGGTGGTCTAGCTTTATTAACAGCAGAATAATAAAGAATAAATATCCCTGACAATGCAACTACGGCCCTTAAACTGGCAGCAAAAATTGCTAGTATAATGGCTTAGTTATAATGAGTTGGAGTGTGCAATGCAGGTAGAGGTGCTGCAAATGTCTTTGCACTAGTGTGACTAGACAAAAGTCCAATAGCCACGTTTAGGATGCCACTAGGTACACTGAGTGTTTGCTAGTATAATGGCTTAGTTATAATGAGTTGGAGTGTGCAATGCAGGCAGAGGTGCTGCAAATGTCTTTGCACTAGTGGGACTATAGCAAAGTCCAATAGCCACGTTTAGGATGCCACTAGGTACACTGAGTGTTTGCTAGTATAATGGCTTAGTTATAATGAGTTGGAGTGTGCAATGCAGGCAGAGGTGCTGCAAATGTCTTTGCACTAGTGGGACTATAGCAAAGTCCAATAGCCACGTTTAGGATGCCACTAGGTACACTGAGTGTTTGCTAGTATAATGGCTTAGTTATAATGAGTTGGAGTGTGCAATGCAGGCAGACGTGCTGCAAATGTCTTTGCACTAGTGGGACTATAGCAAAGTCCAATAGCCACGTTTAGGATGCCACTAGGTACACTGAGTGTTTGCTAGTATAATGGCTTAGTTATAATGAGTTGGAGTGTGCAATGCAGGCAGACGTGCTGCAAATGTCTTTGCACTAGTGGGACTATAGCAAAGTCCAATAGCCACGTTTAGGATGCCACTAGGTACACTGAGTGTTTGCTAGTATAATGGCTTAGTTATAATGAGTTGGAGTGTGCAATGCAGGTAGAGGTGCTGCAAATGTCTTTGCACTAGTGGGACTATAGCAAAGTCCAATAGCCACGTTTAGGATGCCATTAGGTACACTGAGTGTTTGCTAGTATAATGGCTTAGTTATAATGAGTTGGAGTGTGCAATGCAGGTAGAGGTGCTGCAAATGTCTTTGCACTAGTGTGACTAGACAAAAGTCCAATAGCCACGTTTAGGATGCCACTAGGTACACTGAGTGTTTGCTAGTATAATGGCTTAGTTATAATGAGTTGGAGTGTGCAATGCAGGCAGAGGTGCTGCAAATGTCTTTGCACTAGTGGGACTATAGCAAAGTCCAATAGCCACGTTTAGGATGCCACTAGGTACACTGAGTGTTTGCTAGTATAATGGCTTAGTTATAATGAGTTGGAGTGTGCAATGCAGGCAGACGTGCTGCAAATGTCTTTGCACTAGTGGGACTATAGCAAAGTCCAATAGCCACGTTTAGGATGCCACTAGGTACACTGAGTGTTTGCTAGTATAATGGCTTAGTTATAATGAGTTGGAGTGTGCAATGCAGGCAGACGTGCTGCAAATGTCTTTGCACTAGTGGGACTATAGCAAAGTCCAATAGCCACGTTTAGGATGCCACTAGGTACACTGAGTGTTTGCTAGTATAATGGCTTAGTTATAATGAGTTGGAGTGTGCAATGCAGGTAGAGGTGCTGCAAATGTCTTTGCACTAGTGGGACTATAGCAAAGTCCAATAGCCACGTTTAGGATGCCACTAGGTACACTGAGTGTTTGCTAGTATAATGGCTTAGTTATAATGAGTTGGAGTGTGCAATGCAGGTAGAGGTGCTGCAAATGTCTTTGCACTAGTGTGACTAGACAAAAGTCCAATAGCCACGTTTAGGATGCCACTAGGTACACTGAGTGTTTGCTAGTATAATGGCTTAGTTATAATGAGTTGGAGTGTGCAATGCAGGCAGAGGTGCTGCAAATGTCTTTGCACTAGTGGGACTATAGCAAAGTCCAATAGCCACGTTTAGGATGCCACTAGGTACACTGAGTGTTTGCTAGTATAATGGCTTAGTTATAATGAGTTGGAGTGTGCAATGCAGGCAGAGGTGCTGCAAATGTCTTTGCACTAGTGGGACTATAGCAAAGTCCAATAGCCACGTTTAGGATGCCACTAGGTACACTGAGTGTTTGCTATTATAATGGCTTAGTTATAATGAGTTGGAGTGTGCAATGCAGGCAGACGTGCTGCAAATGTCTTTGCACTAGTAGGACTATAGCAAAGTCCAATAGCCACGTTTAGGATGCCACTAGGTACACTGAGTGTTTGCTAGTACCGTATAATGGCTTAGTTATAATGAGTTGGAGTGTGCAATGCAGGCAGACGTGCTGCAAATGTCTTTGCACTAGTGGGACTATAGCAAAGTCCAATAGCCACGTTTAGGATGCCACTAGGTACACTGAGTGTTTGCTAGTATAATGGCTTAGTTATAATGAGTTGGAGTGTGCAATGCAGGTAGAGGTGCTGCAAATGTCTTTGCACTAGTGGGACTATAGCAAAGTCCAATAGCCACGTTTAGGATGCCACTAGGTACACTGAGTGTTTGCTAGTATAATGGCTTAGTTATAATGAGTTGGAGTGTGCAATGCAGGCAGAGGTGCTGCAAATGTCTTTGCACTAGTGGGACTATAGCAAAGTCCAATAGCCACGTTTAGGATGCCACTAGGTACACTGAATGTTTTCTAGTATAATGGCTTAGTTATAATGAGTTGGAGTGTGCAATGCAGGTAGAGGTGCTGCAAATGTCTTTGCACTAGTGTGACTAGACAAAAGTCCAATAGCCACGTTTAGGATGCCACTAGGTACACTGAGTGTTTGCTAGTATAATGGCTTAGTTATAATGAGTTGGAGTGTGCAATGCAGGTAGAGGTGCTGCAAATGTCTTTGCACTAGTGGGACTAGACAAAAGTCCAATAGCCACGTTTAGGATGCCATTAGGTACACTGAGTGTTTTCTAGTATAATGGCTTATTTATAATGAGTTGGAGTGTGCAATGCAGGTATAGGTGCTGCAAATGTCTTTGCACTAGTGTGACTAGACAAAAGTCCAATAGCCACGTTTAGGATGAAACTAGCTACACTGAGTGTTTGCTATTATAATGGCTTAGTTATAATGAGTTGGAGTGTGCAATGCAGGTAGAGGTGCTGCAAATGTCTTTGCACTAGTGGGACTAGACAAAAGTCCAATAGCCACGTTTAGGATGCCACTAGGTACACTGAGTGTTTGCTAGTATAATGGCTTAGTTATAATGAGTTGGAGTGTGCAATGCAGGTAGAGGTGCTGCAAATGTCTTTGCACTAGTGTGACTAGACAAAAGTCCAATAGCCACGTTTAGGATGCCACTAGGTACACTGAGTGTTTGCTAGTATAATGGCTTAGTTATAATGAGTTGGAGTGTGCAATGCAGGCAGAGGTGCTGCAAATGTCTTTGCACTAGTGGGACTATAGCAAAGTCCAATAGCCACGTTTAGGATGCCACTAGGTACACTGAGTGTTTGCTAGTATAATGGCTTAGTTATAATGAGTTGGAGTGTGCAATGCAGGCAGAGGTGCTGCAAATGTCTTTGCACTAGTGGGACTATAGCAAAGTCCAATAGCCTTGTTTAGGATGCCACTAGGTACACTGAGTGTTTGCTAGTATAATGGCTTAGTTATAATGAGTTGGAGTGTGCAATGCAGGTAGAGGTGCTGCAAATGTCTTTGCACTAGTGGGACTATAGCAAAGTCCAATAGCCACGTTTAGGATGCCACTAGGTACACTGAGTGTTTGCTAGTATAATGGCCTAGTTATTATGAGTTGGAGTGTGCAATGCAGGTAGAGGTGCTGCAAATGTCTTTGCACTAGTGTGACTAGACAAAAGTCCAATAGCCACGTTTAGGATGCCACTAGGTACACTGACTGTTTGCTAGTATAATGGCTTAGTTATAATGAGTTGAGTTGGAGTGTGCAATGCAGGCAGAGGTGCTGCAAATGTCTTTGCACTAGTGGGACTATAGCAAAATCCAATAGCCACGTTTAGGATGCCACTAGGTACACTGAGTGTTTGCTAGTGTAATGGCTTAGTTATAATGAGTTTGAGTGTGCAATGCAGGCAGACGTGCTGCAAATATCTTTCCACTAGTGTGACTACACAAAAGTCCAATAGCCACGTTTAGGATGCCACTAGGTACACTGACTGTTTGCTAGTATAATGGCTTAGTTAAAAAGAGTTTGAGTGTGCAATGCAGGCAGACGTGCTGCAAATATCTTTGCACTAGTGTGACTAGACAAAAGTCCAATAGCCACGTTTAGGATGCCACTAGGTACACTGAGTGTTTGCTAGTATAATGGCTTAGTTATAATGAGTTGGAGTGTGCAGAGGACAGGAGGGTACAGTGCTAGGATTGTGGGGCTCTGGGTAGAGGAAAGGAAGCCTGCCTTTCTATTCCCTCCTAATGGGGAAATGCAGCGATCAAATCCCTGACCTTAGATACACAGACGCTGTTGCTGTTTTCAGGACCTGTCACCTATGGCTCTGACCCTGCCGGTACGAGCCCTTAAAAGGACTGATGGAAAGTGCTATCCCTATGCTGTCCAGCGCTGTGTATGGAGCGCATACAGCTGTATCAGCGATAGGACTCAGGACGGAGCTGCGCCAGTGATGTCTGACACCAAGGACGCAGAAGAGATAATGGCGTCCTGGAGGAAAATGTCCGGTTTTATAATGCAGGGACATGTGACATGGACATCCTATCACACATGCCGTTGCTTCTCTGGCTAAAAGTCCACTTAGCTGTGTGTGTGTCTGGGATTGGCTGACATGCTGGCCCGCCCCACAAGACGCGCGCGCTTAGGGAAGGAAGACAAGGAAAAAAAAAAAAATGGCTATCGCCATTATACAAACAGCAGTGATCTGAAGGCGCTGTTCCCGCACACTATACACTGAAATGTCATAATAGTGTGAGTCACAGAGTGACTTACACTATTATAGCGGAAAGATAGCTAGGAATTAGCTGTTTTTTTGCTGCTAGAACCGTTCTCGAACGTTTCTAGAACTATCGAGCTTTTGCAAAAAGCTCGAGTTCTAGTTCGATCTAGAACAGGCCCCAAAATCACTCGAGCCTAGAACTGGAGAACCTCGAACCGCGAACCGCGCTCAACTCTAGTCAGGAGACTGACTAGGCCACTGCAACACCTTGATTTTTTCCCTCTTGAACCAGGCCTTGGTTTTCTTGGCTGTGTGCTTTGGGTCGTTGTCTTGTTGGAAGATGAAATGACGACCCATCTTAAGATCCTTGATGGAGGAGCGGAGGTTCTTGGCCAAAATCTCCAGGTAGGCCGTGCTATCCATCTTCCCATGGATGCGGACCAGATGGCCAGGCCCCTTGGCTGAGAAACAGCCCCACAGCATGATGCTGCCACCACCATGCTTGACTGTAGGGATGGTATTCTTGGGGTCGTATGCAGTGCCATCCAGTCTCCAAACGTCACGTGTGTGGTTGGCACCAAAGATCTCGATCTTGGTCTCATCAGACCAGAGAACCTTGAACCAGCCTGTCTCAGAGTCCTCCAAGTGATCATGAGCAAACTGTAGACGAGCCTTGACATGACGCTTTGAAAGTAAAGGTACCTTACGGGCTCGTCTGGAACAGAGACCATTGCGGTGGAGTACGTTACTTATGGTATTGACTGAAACCAATGTCTCCACTGCCATGAGATCTTCCCGGAGCTCCTTCCTTGTTGTCCTTGGGTTAGCCTTGACTCTTCGGACAAGCCTGGCCTCGGCACGGGTGGAAACTTTCAAAGGCTGTCCAGGACGTGGAAGGCTAACAGTAGTTCCATAAGCCTTCCACTTCCGGATGATGCTCCCAACAGTGGAGACAGGTAGGCCCAACTCCTTGGAAAGGGTTTTGTACCCCTTGCCAGCCTTGTGACCCTCCACAATCTTGTCTCTGATGGCCTTGGAATGCTCCTTTGTCTTTCCCATGTTGACCAAGTATGAGTGCTGTTCACAAGTTTGGGGAGGGTCTTAATTAGTCAGAAAAGGCTGGAAAAAGAGATAATTAATCCAAACATGTGAAGCTCATTGTTCTTTGTGCCTGAAATACTTCTTAATACGTTAGGGGAACCAAACAGAATTCTGGTGGTTTGAGGGGTTGAATAATAAATGACCCTCTGAATAAACTTTTCACCATTTAAAAAAAAAACAAATAAAGAAATAACATTCTTTTTTGCTGCAGTGCATTTCACACTTCCAGGCTGATCTACAGTCCAAATGTCACAATGCCAAGTTAATTCCGAATGTGTAAACCTGCTAAATCTGCAGGGGGTTGAATACTACTTGTAGGCACTGTACATATATAAATATATATATATATATATATATATATATATTTATGTATGCACATGTATATATATATATATATATATATATAATTGCCTTAATCTGTCTGTCTGTCTTACTCCAAAATTGTGTCCTTACCGTGACATGTCCTTACAGTGACAAACAGCGGATTGGCTGCTGGCCTCGTTATGGCCCCACCCCCCGCACGGATTGGCCGCTCGCCTCACCTCGGCTCCTCCCCCCGCACGGATTGGCCGCTCTCCTCGTCTCGGCTCCGCCCCCCGCACAGATTGGCCGCTCACCCAGGCTCCGCCCCCCACACGGAATGGCTTCTCGCCACCGAGGTGAGCGCATCAAGGTCCTGCAGCGGCGGAACACACACACACATAACAACAGACACACACACACACATCACACTCACACTCACTTTCACACTCACACTTTCACACTCACACTTTCACACTTTCACACTCACACTTTCACACTCACACTTTCACACTCACACTCACACTTTCACACTCACACTTTCACACTTTAACACTCACACTCACACTTTCACACTCACACTTTCACACTCACACTTTCACACTAACACTTTCACACTCACACTCACACTTTCACACTCACACTTTCACACTTTAACACTCACACTCACACTTTCACACTCACACTTTCACACTCACACTTTCACACTAACACTTCACACTCACACTTTCACACTCACACTCACACTTACACTTTTACACTCACCCTCACACTTTCACACTCACACTTTCACTCACACTCACTCACACACTCACACTCACACACTCACACACACTCACACTCACACTTTCACTCACATTTTCACTCACACTCACACTTTCACACTCACACTTTCACACTCACGCTTTTACACTCACACTCACTCACACACTCACACTTTCACTCACACTTTCACACTCACACTCTCACACTCACACTTTCACACTTTCACACTCACACTTTCACAATCACACTTTCACTCACACTCACACTCACATTTTCACACTCACACTTTCACACTCACACACTCACACTTTCACACTCACACTCACTTTCACACTCACACTTTCACACTCACACTCACTCACACTTTCACACTCACACTTTCACACTCACTCACACACTTTCACACTCACACTTTCACACTCACACTTTCACAATCTCACTCACACTTTCACACTCACACTTTCACACTCACACTTTCACACTCACACTCACACTTACACTCACACACACACACTCACACTTTCACACTCACACTTTAACACTCACACTTTCACACTCACACTTTCACACTCACACTCACACTTTCACACTCACACTTTTACCCTCACACTTTCACACTCACACTTTCACACTCACACTCACTCACACTTTCACACTCACACTTTCACACTCACACTTTCACACTCTCACTCACTCACACTTTCACACTCACACTCACACTTTCACACTCACACTCACACTCACACTTTCACACTCACACTTTCACACTCACACTTTCACACTCACACTCACACACTCACACTTTCACACTCACACTTTCACACTCACACTTTCACTTTCACACTCACACTTTCACACTCATACTTTCACACTCACACTTTCACACTTTCACACTCACACTTTCACACTCACACACTCACACTTTCACACTCACACTCACACTTTCACACTCACACTCTCACTTTCACACTCACACTCACTTTCACACTCACTTTCACACTCACATCAGATCGCATCCACGTCCTGCAGCGGCAGAACACACACACCTCACACACACATCAGATCGCATCCACGTCCTGCAGCGGCGGAACACACACACACCTCACACACACATCAGATTGCATCCACGTCCTGCAGCGGCAGAACACACACACGCACACACATTAGAACAGACACACACACACACATCAGATCACACTCACTCTCACACACACCTCACACACACATCAGATCGCATCCACATACTCACAACATCCCGTGATATCACTTGCTTCTCGGCGGCGATACTGTGCAGTGATCTTCCAGGACCTGCCGGAGGATCACATGGCCGGAAGCATGTGGTATCTCCGGATGTTGTGAGTGTGTCAGCGCGTATGTGCGATATCGTCAGTGTGTGTGTGTATGCGATCGGATGTGTGTGAGTGTGTGTGTGAGTAAGTGTATGCGATCGGATGTGTGGGAGTGTATGTGTGTGAGTGTATGCGATCGGATGTGTGTGAGTGTATGCGATCGGATCTGTGAGTGTCGGCAGAGGAGCACGGCGTGCAGCACAGCTGCTGGGATCGCCCACCGGTGGGCACAGGGAGAAGTGGTGTGTGTGTGTGAGTGTATGCGATCAGATGTGTGCGTGTTTACTGTCTGATGTGTGACTGTGGAGCACGATGGGGGGTGGACAGCATGGGGGATGGAGCACGATGGGGGGTGCACAGCATGGGGGATGGAGCACGATGGGGGGTGCGCAGCATGGGGGATGGAGCACGATGGGGAGTGCGCAGCATGGGGGATGGAGCACGATGGGGAGTGTGCAGCATGGGGGATGGATCACGATGGGGGGTGCACAGCATGGGGGATGGAGCACGATGGGGAGTGCGCAGCATGGGTGATGGAGCACGTTTGGGAGTGCGCAGCATGGGGGATGGAGCACGATGGGGAGTGCGCAGCATGGGGGATGGAGCACGATGGGGAGTGCGCAGCATGGGGGATGGAGCACGTTTGGGAGTGCGCAGCATGGGGGATGGAGCACGATGGGGAATGCGCAGCATGGGGGATGGAGAACGATGGGGAATGCACAGCATGGAGGATGGAGCACAATGGGGAGTGGGGATGGAGCACGATGGGGGGTGCGCAGCATGGGGGATGGAGCACGATGGGGGGTGCGCAGCATGGGGGATGGAGCACGATGGGGGTGCAGCATGGGGGGTGGACCACGATGGGGGGGTGCACACCTCCCCCCAAAACACACACACACACTGCCACACACGCACTGCACAACACACCACACACACACTGGGAACCACAAACACTGCCCTGCACAGACACCCACACACACAACGCCGCACACACACAACACCCAACACACAAACACCGCAGCACACACAAATATACGCACATACCGCACAACATACACATTGCACAAAACATACCTCCCCCAAAACACACCCACACACCCACACAAACCGCGCAACACACATACACAACGATACAGACACACAGCGCTCCACAAATAATGACACACAACGCAACACACAAACAACACCGCTCTCACTCCCCGCCACACCCAGACAACACCCAGAACATGTACAGCGCCCTACACAAACACTTGGTAACTACACACAACAACATCTATATATATATATATATATATATATATATATATATATATATATATATATAACAAAAATCATACATTAACTACACAATACGTAAATTCTAGAATACCCGATGCGTAGAATCGGGCCACCTTCTAGTATATATATATTGCTCATGACACACATGCTATTACTAGTTAATTTAGTACAGTGGCAGGGCTGGCCTTGTCCATGTGTATGTTTTTTTGCATTGTGCAAAGGTACCTTGGTGTTAGGGTTGCCCCTTATGCCATGCACCTCTACCAACCTGCCTTTCTCAGAAAGGTTTAAATTTGAGATAAGCTTAATCATATCTCTTTCTAAGGTTATTTAAGGCCTGGTTAGGAATCTACAAATGTGAATCACTGGAATTTGGTTCCATCTATATGGGGTACAACTTGTGATATATATATATACATACAGAGAGAGAGAAATAGTTGAATTCATATATACAGTGAAATTAAACTTGTAAAAAAAATTGATTTGTTGTTCCAATTTCTGACTGACCCTATATCAAAACCTTTCTACTTTTCTGTTTAGGGAGCTGTGTGGGGGTTTGTTTCTTACCTGGCAACAGACATTTATGTTGATACCATTTTAGGGTTCATGCAATGTTTTGATAATATTTTATTGCATATTTTAGGGAAAGTAGGGCAAAAACAGAGCATTTGCAGGGTTTTCATTTTTTTTTTGCTTTACTGTTTGATACATACATTCAAATAATTTTATATTTTGATATGTGAGATTTCTATGGATGGGGGTACCGAATATACTTATTACTTATTTTATTAATGTTAATGTGGAAAAGTGGGGTAATCCAATTTTATATGGGATTTAATTATTTTACATTAAAAAAACATTTTCTTACAACCTCATTAGTTCACTAAAGGGACTTGAACCTACGATTGTCTAATTGCTTGTTCTGTATATCGCAATACTACTGTATTGCAGAATATAACTAAAATCATAGTCCCAGGGTGCCCAGGCAACCCATCTGGATCCTGCAATTGCATCAAAGAGAGTCCAATGGGCACCTGGAGTGTCAGGACCCAAAATTACATACCTTAAAAATTACTGTCAAAGATTGACAACAATAATTAATAGGGTTATCAGTAGCAATCAGAGATTTGCTCCAGTCACTGCTGTTATAGGCAAATTCTGGTTGTATAACATAGTCGGGTATGTTTTGAGCTCAACAGCTAATCCAACGCCTTACACCTTAACGCAGTGTGTAAAGTTTATGTCCCTCACATGTCAGGAAGGAGTTAAGGTCATAGTGTTGTCAATTCTATACCACAACCATTTGAGAATTTGTTGTTGGCTTTTGTAAGTGCTTTTCATTCACATTTCCTATACAATTTGACAGTATATGAGCCTTCTTGCCATGAATAGTCAGAGATTGCATTATTCCCATGTACACATGCAAGTTTGTAATTGCTGATAAAAGTGTCTTTAATACATAGAGTAAGAACTTGAATTGTTGAATAGATTTGCATTCAGCTATTTTATTAAATAACTATAATAATTGTAAAATGTAATCATTTGTTCTCTTTTTGGTATTAAATAATAATTTTCTGTACATCATTGTCAGATATACTACAAAAATCAAATCAATGTTGTTACACAATAAACCAGAAAAAAGCTCAAGGTGAATATATTCAAAAAAATGTTTATCTATAACTAATGCACTTGTGACTCTCATAGACAATGAAAGCTGTTCCCGACTTATTAGTGATTTGACAAATGAGATTTGTAAGGCCCTACAATATATATCTTTTCTCACTTATCGGAATAGTGCAATTTTTAGAGCCCTAGTCTTTTTCGGGCTTCTACTGCAGTATTTTTCTTATTATATTTTTGTTATATCTTTATAACCCTTTCATATATCAGTCTAAAAAATCAGAATATTGTATCTATAAAAGTGAACGTACAAGTGTTTTTGTTTTGCTGTCAGTGAGGATATGTTTTCTCATGTGCTTTACAGGTTTCTGTTACAAGATTTTACACATTCCTCTTGGGAGAATTTATGCAGGTCTAGCTCTATGGTTTCCTTTGCCGAGTTTCTTTCTTCAAAACACAAATATTTATCTAAGATTACAGCTGCCAGTCAAGAATGCAAAATCATTTATTTGTAGATCCATCTCTGTATAAATATTTTTTAATTTTTTTTCATGCTGCATAGCTATCTCTATCTATTTATATGATCTATCTATATTATCTATCTATATTATCTATCTATCCATCTATCTTATCTATCTATCAATCTATATGATCTATCTATATTATCTATCTATCTATATTATCTATCTATATTATCTATCTATCTATATTATCTATCTATATTATATATCTATATTATCTATCTATCTATCTATATTATCTATCTATCTTTCTATCTATATTATCTATCTATATTATCTATCTACATATCTATCTATCTATATTATCTATATTATCTATTTATTATCTATCTATGCAATAGAAATTTAGATTTTGTGCATGTACTGTTCATTTAACGTTCAACAACAATACTTACCATTAAAGGGTTTTCTCATGTTCACATGCTTCATTCCTTTGGCTTGGCTATGTAAAAATAATAAAATCAGCTGCACTCACTTTCCCCCCTTTCCTTTCCTCACACACTTTTTCTCTGCTGCTATACCCAGTGATTATTTACAAGCAATGGTAACGGTGATAATGTTTCTCGAATCAGAGGTTTTACTTTAATTTACTTGGTAATCTATTTACATTTGTTTGGTGTGTATATACTGTGTGTGCGTATATATATATATATATATATATATATATATATAAATATATATATATATATATATATATATATAATATGACACACACACAGCAGGTGAAATAAGTATTGAACCTGTCACCGGTTTCTTATGTAATTTATGTTAAAAAGGTGTTATTGACATGAGTTTCTTACCTCATGGTGATAACCTTCTATCTAATCCAAAAAGGCAAGCAAGTCAAACCATAGTTGTTAATAACTTAAGTTATGAGTAATAATGAGGAATGACAAAGGGAAAAAGTATTGAACACATGAAGAGAGGGAGGTGCAAAAAGTCTTTGAAAGTGACTCCTGAGACTAGCTGAAAATCTATCAGTAATTAGACAGCAGTCCTGCAACTTATTGAAAAATAATCAGTGATGATTTAACTGATGGCATATAGAAAGGTTTCTCATTACCAAGGTGACACACAATAAACATCTCATAATGGGTAAAACCAGTGAGCTGTCTCATAATCTTTGCAACCTTATTGTTGCAAAATGTACTGATGACATTGGTTACAGAAGAATTTCTAAACTACTGAAGGATCCAGTGAGCACTGTTGCGGTCATAATCCGGAAGTGGAAGGAACCTCATTTCATCATAAACTGGCTACGCCCCACAATATTTAAGGCAGACAAGTGAAAAGAATTATAGAAGAGTTGTCAAAAAAACAAGAACTACCTGGGGAGAGCTACAGAAAGACCTGAATTCAGCAGGTACAATTGTTTCAAAGAAAACAGTAAGGCGGGCTTTGCACACTACGACATCGCAGGCCGATGCTGCAATGCCGAGTGCGATAGTGCCCGCCCCCGTCGCAGCAGCGATATGTGGTGATAGCTGGCGTAGCGAAAGTTATCGCTATGCCAGCTTCACACACACACTCACCTGCCGTGCGACGTCCCTGTGGCCGGCGACCCGCCTCCTTGTTAAGGGGGCGGGTCGTGCGGCGTCACTGCGACGTCACACGGCAGGCGGCCAATCAGAGCGGAGGGGCGGAGATGAGCAGGATGTAAACATCCCGCCCACCTCCTTCCTTCCACATATCCTACGGAAGCCGCAGTGAGGCCGGTAGGAGACGTTCCTCGCTCCTGCGACTTCACACACAGCGATGTGTGCGGCCGCAGGAGCGAGGAACAACATCGGACCATTGCGTCAGCGTAATTATGAATTACGCCGACGCTGTACCGATGATACGATTACGACGCTTTTGCGCTCGTTAATCGTATCATCCAGCCTTTACACACTGCGATGTCGCATGCGATGCCGGAAGTGCGTCATTTTCAATTTGACCCCACCGACATCGCACCTGCGATGTCGCAGTGTGCAAAGTGCCCCTAAAGCGGGCTTTACACGTTGCGACATCGCTAGTCGATGCTAGCGATGCCGAGCGCGATAGCACCCGCCCCCGTCGTATGGCTGATATGTGGTGATCGCTGCCGTAGTGAACATTATCGCTACGGCAGCATCACATGCACTTACCTGCCCTGCGACGTCGCTGTGACCGGCGTTCCGCCTCCTTTCTAAGGGGGCGGATTGTTCAGCATCACAGCGACGTCATAGCAGCGTCACTGAACCGCCGCCCAATAGAAAAGGAGGGGCGGAGATGAGCGACCGGAACATGCTGCCCACCTCCTTCCTTCCTCCTTTTCCGGTGGAGGCAGGTAAGGAGATGTTTGTCGCTCCTGCGGTGTCACACAGAGCGATGTGTGCTGCCGCAGGAACGACAAACAACATCATACCTGTCGCTGCAGCGATATTAAGGAAATGAGCAACATGACAATGAGCAACGATTTTTGACGTTTTTGTGCTCATTGATCGTCCATATTTAGCTAGTCCACTAGCAAATTTACAGCAGGCGTTACTAACTAACAATACCTAGAAATTTTTTTGACTGGCTAATTTGGAGCACGCAGTAATAACTTGTAATACATATTTAGATTGTTCATCTCTTTTGCCGGCACTCACAAGTAGCAATCCCTATTTCTACCATGAAATACTGATTTGTGAAACACAGCTTTCCCTACACTGCATGTCCCTATTCTACACTATCACTCTCCTATCTATCTCAACTACCTATCATTAAACCCCTAGCTAAGCTAACTGTTCAACAGCAGCAGCGGCAGCACCTTCCCTAATGTTCAACATTCACAAAATGGCATATGTTCTCATTTTATATGCAGAGGCACATGTGACTTAGGCAGCCAATGACACAAGCCCTTGTGTCAGAACCTTGTGGAAGTTTGTAGAGATAAGATAAAAATGGCAGGATTAACCCCATAGCGACGGCCTAACGTCTCAAGATGTCGGAAAAACAGGGTACTTATTCTGTTCCGACGTCTTGAGACGTCAGGCCGGAAAAACCCTGTAGCGCCCCCCAGTGACGAAAAATCTCGGGGGTTTCAGCTACCGGGGGTAGCTGAGACCCCCCAGATTATGAATCGGGGTGTTTTGTATGCACCCCGTTAATGCGATGTATACCGGCGACAACATAAAAAAAAAAAAAAATGGCTGGTAAAATTTATTTATTTCTCATCTGACGTGATCAAACATGTCAGATGAGAAATAAATGTGAGCCCTTAGTGCCCCCAAAGCCCCCGGTACCGGAGAAATCCATCCAACCCCCCCCCCTCCGGAAAATCCAAGATGGCGCCGACGCGCGCTGAAAACTCCCGCCGCCGCCGCCTCTGCATTCATTTCCCTCCGATCTGAAATGATCAAACATTTCAGATCGGAGGGAAATGTCCCCCTCCTGACCTCTCCTCCGGTACACCGGAGCTCTTTGGTCCCTGGAGCCCCCTCCAGTTCTTCATAGCCCCCCTCCGGAGCGTGCAAGATGGCGCCGACGCGCGCTGAAAACTGCCGCCGCCGGCTCTGCATTCATTTCCCTCCGATCTGAAATGATCAAACATTTCAGATCGGAGGGAAATGTCCTCCCCCTGACCCCTCCTCCGGTCCACCGGAGCCCTCTGGTCACCGGAGCCCCCTCCGGGTCTCCAGAGCCACCCCCCCTCCCCCGCATTCATTCTGCTCTTTCTGCCGCATGTGACACGTCACATGCGGCAGAAAGGTGTCCCCAGGTCCCCCCAGGTCTCACTAGGTCACCCCCCATCACCCCTCCCAGCCCCCCAGCCCCCGAGCCCCCGGTCATACGTTACCTGTCTGGTGATCCGTCCCGCGATCACGCCGCCTCCTTCTTGAATGCTGACGGCGCATGCGCAGACAGCGGCTGTCAGCTGGATTCCTCCCCCGGTCCACAGTGGAGCAGCCTGTGCATCAGCGACGTCAGTCTTGCAGGGACGCTGACGTCGCTGATGCACAGGCTGCTCCACTGTGGACCGGGGGAGAGTGAGTGCAGTAATCAGCAGTCTCTCCATGTGAGGAGTGTGGTCCTCACATGGAGAGACTGCTGTTCCAGAAAATGGGGGGTACGTTCTGTGAGCGTGCCCCCCATATTCTGGAATGAGGTTACTGCAGGTCACTCTGCCCTAAGTTGGACCGGGGCAGTGTGAGTGCAGTATTCTCAGATTACTGCACCCACACTGCTCATGGAGAGCTTGCTCTTCCAGAAAATGGGGGATACATTCGCTGAACGTGCCCCCCATATTCTAGAAGATCCAGAGTCGGCGTGGGACCTCACGGATTACAGCGGATTACAGGGACCGTAATTTCTTTATTTTCAATAAATTGGGGAAAGAGGAATGTTTCGGGGAGTTTTTTTTTCAAATAAATTTTTTTTTGTCTTTTTTTTTTTTGTCTATTACTTGACTGGGTTAGTGATGTCGGGTATCTGTTTAGATGCCGTGACATCACTAACCCCAGGGCTTGATGCCAGGTGACATTACAGCTGGTATCAACCCCATATATTACCCCGTCTGCCACCGCACCAGGGCGCGGGATGAGCTGGGGCAAAGCGCCAGGATTGGCGCATCTAATGGATGCGCCACTTCTGGGGCGGCTGCGGCCTGCTATTTTTAGGCTGGGAAGAGTCCAATAACCATGGCTCTTCCCACCCTGAGAATACCAGACCCCAGCTGTCCGCTTCACCTTGGCTGGTGATCTAATTTGGGGGGGACCCCACGTTTTTTTTTTTTTAAAAAAAACGCCTGGGGAGCCCTCCAAATTGATCACCAGACAAGGTGAAGCTGTCAGCTGTGGTTTGCAGGCTACAGCTGTCTGCTTTACCCTAGCTGGCTATCAAAAATGGGGGGGACCCCACGTCGTTTATTTTAATTATTATTTTTTTGGGGGGCTAAATACAAGGCTAGGCACCCTTTAGTGCCACATGAAAGGCACTAAAGGGCGCCAGCTTAGAATATGCAGGGGGTGGGACGTTATATATGTTTGACATGTATCCATTCATCCATTGTAGCATTTTAGGCTGTGCGCCCACAATCGGGATTTGCAGCGTTTTGGGCGCAGAGTGTTTTCCCTGCGTCCATAACGCTGCATTGTGCAGTAGAAGCACAGTGGAAGGATTTTTAGAAATCCCATGCCCAATGTGCTTGCCCAATGTGCTTCTTTTCTCCGCCACATAAACTGACCTGTGGCGCAGCTTCCCGAGCCTCAGCATGTCAATTTATGCTGCGGAGATGAGTGTTCTCTGCAGGTAGCATAGAGCTCCACAGCGGCCTGAACCCAAATCGTGGGCATGGGCAGCTGCGTTCTCCCGTGGACAACACTCACATCTCTGCAGGAGGCTGACACTGTGTACTAGACGCCGTGTCGCTGGCTCATGGCCACATAGCCTAAAAGTGAGACATTGGTTGCTACAGCAACATTTTTGTGAAGTACCTGTGGATTCAAAATGCTTATTATACTCCTGAATAAAATCCAGTTTCCAAAATGGGGTCACTTGTGGGGGTTTCTAATGTATAGGTACCCAAGGGGCCCTGCAAATGTGACATGGTGCCCGCAATTTATTTCAACTTTTCCAGAATTCAAATGGTGCTGCTTCCATTCCAAGCCCTCCCATTTATCCAAACAGAGGTTTTTGGCCACATGTGGGGTATCCCTGTGCTCATAAGACATTGGATAACAACCTGTTGGGTCCACGGTTTGTTGTTGTCTCTTGAAAAAGTGAGAAATTTGATGCTGAAGCAACATTTTTGTGAAAAAAATGAAAATTTTCAATATGGCAACCTAAGCTTATCAAATTCTGTGAAGTATTCGTGGATTCATACTGCTCACTATACACCTAGATAAAAGCCTTGAGGTGTCTTGTTTCCAGAATGGAGTCACTTGTGGGGGACCTCCACTGTTTAGGCACCTCAGGGGCTCTCCAAATGCAACCTGGCGTCCGCTATTGATTCCAGCCAATTTTGCAGTCAAATGGCACTCCTTCCCTTCCGAGCCCTGCCATGCGCCCAAACAGTTGATTTCCACCACATATAAGGTATCGCCAAACTCAGGAGAAATTGCACAATAAATGTTATGCTGAATTTTTTCCTTTTACTCTTGTAAAAAAAAAAGCTACCTGGTTGAAATAACAATTTTGTGGTAAATTTTTTTTTTTTTTTTTTCATGGCTCAACGTTATAAAATTCTGTGAAGCACCTGGGGGTTCAGGGTACTCACCAAACATCTAGATAGATTCCTTGAGGGGCCTAGTTTCCAAAATGGGGTCACTTGTGTGGGGTTTCTGCTGTTTAGGTACCTTAGGGGTCCTCCAAATGTGACATGGTGCCCGCAATCTTTTTCAGCCAAATTTCCTTTCCAAAATTCAAATATTGCTCCTTTCGTTCCAAGCCCTCCCATTTGTCCAAACAAAGGTTTCAGACCACATGTGAGGTATCACCGCGCTCATAAAAAAGTGGTTAACAAACCTTGAGGTCAAATTTTTGGAATTACCTCTTGAAAAAGTGAGAAAATTGATGCTAAAGCAACATTTTTGAGAAAATTATTAAAATTTTCAATATGACAACGTACCGTTAACAAAATCTGTGAAGTACCTGTGGATCTAAAATGCTCACTATACCCCTAGATAGAAGCCTTGAGGGGTCTAGTTTCCAAAATGGTGTCACTTGTGAGGGGTTTCTTCTGTTTAGGTACCTTAGCGGACCTGTAAATGCAACATGGTGCTCGCAATCTATTTCAGCCAAATTTGCTTTCCAAAATTCAAATATTGCTCCTTCTGTTCCGAGCCCTCCCATTTGTCCAAACAGAGGTTTCTGACCACATGTGGGGTATCGGCGCACTCATAAGAAAGTGGGGAACAAGTTTTGGGGTCCATTTTGTTGTGTTAGTTCTTCTAAAAGTGAATAAATTTGGGTTAGAGCAACATTTTTAGGTAAAATTTAATTTTTGCTTTTTTTCATTCCACATTGCTTTTGTTCATGTGAAGCACCTGAAGGGTTAATAAACTTCTTGAATGTGGTTTTGAGTACTTTGGGGGGTGCAGTTTTTATAATGGTGTCACTTTTGGGTATTTTCTGTCATCTAGGCCTATTGAAGTCACTTCAAATGTGATGTGGTCCCTAAAAAAATGGTTTTGTAAATTTTGATGTAAAAATGAGAAATCGCTGATAAACTTTGAACCCCTCTAACTTCCTAACAAAAAAAAATTTTGTTTCCAAAATTATGCTGATGTAAAGTAGACATGTGGGAAATGTTATTTATTAACTATTTTGTGTCACAGAAATCTCTGGTTTAACGGTATAAAAATTCAAAAGTTGAAAATTGCTAAATTTTCAAAATTTTTGCCAATATTCAATTTTTTTCTTCAATAAACGCAAAAAATATTGTCCTAAATTTGGTACTAACATGAAGTCCAATATGTGACGAAAAAACAATCTCAGAATCACCGAGATCCGTTGAAGCGTTCCAGAGTTATAACCTCATGAAGTGACACTGGTCAGAATTGCAAAATTTGGTCTGGTCATTAAGGTGAAAATTAGCTCCGTCACTAAGGGGTTAATGGTGCACAACCAATCTAATAACGACACAGGAATGAGAAGCGGTGACGTAAAAATAGTGGTATTAATAGTGATAGAATAAAATAAATTAAATTAATAACAATGAGACCATACAGACACTACGCGTTTCTGGGACGGTCTGTACCCTTCCTCAGGTGTCTTCAGAATAGACAATTTAAGGGTCTACACTGTAAAACAGGCATATGTGTTTAAAAAAAAGGAGTTTGTTATGAACATTGTATGTACATATAAAAATTTTAAAAAGACATATTATAATAATACGACTGGTTAAAAATATTTAGAGTATATAAAAACATTAATATGTAACTACTGTAAAATTATATAACATAGAAGATAAAAATGAAGAAAATATAAATGAAACAAAAATAGAGAGGAAAGAAAAGAGCAAAACAAATCAAACAATTAAAATCGGACATTAGAGTGTTGGCAGCCACAGTAGTAATCAAAATGGACAAACTAGATGAAGCATGGGTAATTTGTGAAACAATTGTAATTAGAGTTGAAATCACTGTGACTGAGTAAGTACATTGATTTAGTGAATAGGGTTACACATACTTTATGTATACTGGATTTCAATATATTTGTATGTTTGTATATACTTTATTAAATTCATATGTACAATATTCCTGTTGCCTACTCCCCATATGTTGGGTTATTGGTGAATGGAGGATTTTAGTCATAGCGTGTGACATCTCCGAACGACTGTTAATGAGCAAAAATACTCACGTTATCGTTGCTCGTTGACACGTCGTTCATTTTCATAATGTTGTTCCTCCTTCTGTGCGTTGTTCATCGTTCCTGAGGCAGCACACATCGCTCCGTGTGACACCCCGGGAACGACGAACACAGGTTACCTGTGTCCCACCGGCAATGCGGAAGGAAGGAGGTGGGCGGGATGTTACGCCCGCTCATCTCTGCCCCTCCACTTCTATTGGGCGGCCGCTGTGTGACATCGCTGTGACGCCGAATGTCCCTCCCCCTTCAGGAAGAGGATGTTCGCCGCCCACAGCGACGTCATTAGAGAGGTATGTGTGACAGGGATTAACGACATTGTGCGCCACGGGCAACTAATTGCCCGTGATGCACAAACGACGGGGGCAGGTGTGATTGCTCATGTGATCGCACGATATATTGCACCGTGTGATGCCACCTTTAATCTTTCCATCAAGCAATTATCTCTCTACATGGATCCAGGTATATATAGACCCTTGAATTGTCTGTTCTGAAGACACCTGAGGAAGGGAACAGATCGACCCAGAAACGTGTAGTGTCTGTATAGTCTCATTTTTATTAATTTATTTTATTCAATCAGTATTAAAACCACTATTTTAACTTCACCCCTTCTCATCCCTGTGTCATTATTAGATTGGTTGCACACCATTAATCCTGACTTTTTTCTCTTATCTCTGCTTACTATACACCTCCCCTGGGAGTGTAAGGGGTACTTCTCACATAGCAGCGATCTCACTAGCTATCTCGCTGAGTCACAGGTTATGTGACGTACCAGTGACCTCATCAGCAATTTCGCTGTGTGTGACACTAAGCAGCGACCTGGCCCCTGCTGTGAAATCGCTGATCATTACACACTATTCTGGTTAATTTTTTGCTTGTTAGTCTTCCGCTGTGCAGCACGCATGGGTGTGTTTCACTGCGGGAGACCAACGAGCACCAACTCTGTGTAAGCAGCGTAAGCTGGTACCCAGGGTAAATATCGGGTAACCAAGCAAAGCGCTTTGCTTAGTTACCCGATATTTACCCTGGTTACCAGCGTACACCGCTTAGCGCTGGCTTCCTGCACACGTTGCCAGGGTAAATATTGGGTAACTAAGCAAAGCACTTTGCTTAGTAACCCGATGTGTACCCTGACTACATGTGCAGGGAGCCAGCGCTAAGCGGTGTACGCTGGTAACCAGGGTAAATATCGAGTAACCAAGCAAAGCACTTTGCTTAGTTACCCAATAATTACCCTGGTTACCAAGCGCAGCATTGTTACAGGAGTCACTGGTGGCTGGTGGCTGGTACCTGGTCGCTGGTGAGATCTGCCTGATTGACAGCTCACCAGCAACCATGTTGCAACGCACCAGCGATCCTGACCAGGTCGTATTGTGGTCGGAATCGCTGGTACATTGTTTAGTGAGCCGGTACCCTAAGGTTGATGCTGCAGCAATTCTTCTGACTCTTATTTCCACTGTCCCATTTCCTCTGCTAGTGGCTGATAAAGATCAACTCCTGCTGAAAACCTCCAGTGAGCTCTGGAAATCTCTGGACAATGGGTTGCTGAGTTCTCACCTCATAATGGGGAGTCATCAACTTCTATCCTGAAGTACCTGTGATGTCTTCCTAAACTGGGCAATGAGCAGATCTCCTGCAGCTTGATCCACCATAGACATCCAGGAGTAGCCGACAACACAGAGGAGACCAAGCTGGGACACCTGCTACCACAGGTTACCCAACAGTCCACTTCCACCACACATTGCTGTCTGTCATCTGGGGGAGTTACCATCACTGAGGAGACAACGCTCGCCATTCACCAGCCTCTAACGTTAGACATCAGTACAGGACGACAACTACATCTCTCTGCCTGGCTCCATGTTCTCAACAGTGTTGTGCCTGCTGCACAACCTGTTCAGGTGAGTTTTATCACCCCTCCCTTCTTTGTCCTCATACTTCAAATGGTTTTTCACAGAAGTGCCCTTTTATTGTGTTTTTTTCTTTGTGGAAGTTTGCTGCACCATGATTGGCTGCAGGAAAATCTGTAAACAATGTTGAGAAAAAAAAGGTGCGCGCCTTCAGATTCTCATCAGTCCGCACCTCCTCCACTAAATACTCCCCCCCCCATTCATCATACAGCATCATACTTCTCTCCAAAAGCATAAAGCCTGCTTTACATGTTACGATTCTGCATACAATATCGTATGCGATCTGACCCGCCCCCATCGTATGTGCGGGACGGTCAATTTTTTGTCCGTGCCGCACAATCGATTAAAAGCTGTCACACGTACTTACCTTCCATACGACCTCGATGTGGGCGGTGAACGTCCACTTCCTGGAGTGGGAGGGACGTTTGGCGTCACATCGACGTCACGCAGCAGCCGGCCAATAGGAGCGGTGGGGTGGAGATGAGCGGGACGTAAACATCCCGCCCACCTCCTTCCTTCCGCATTGCTGGCCGGGAGCCGCTGAATACAGGTAAGATCTGTTCATCGTTCCCGGGGTGTCACACACTGCGATGTGTGCTACCCCGGGTACGATGAACAACCTGTCGTTCAATTTATGAGAAATGAACGACATGCGTGCGATGAACGTTTTACCGTTCAATCGCAATCGCACGTTGCTGTTACACACTACAATGTACCTTACGATACCGGATGTGCATCACTTACGACGTGACCCCGCCGACACATCGTAAGATATATTGTAGTGTGTAAAGCGGCCTTAACATGTTATTTGAAAAGCATTTTTGAAAACTCGATCAGTTATCAAACAAAACAGAACATTGCTAAGTTGTTGGGAAAGTGCTAGTGTTACCGATCCTGAGCCAAACAGGCTAAGGCTCATACCGAATTTTAAAATGGTGAACCTTTATCAAACAAGTTCACTCATCTCTAATACCCAGCACAGATAAAACATACAACTACAGGCTGCAGCCCCCAGCCGTGTGCTTATCTTGGCTGTGTATTACAATAAGAAGAACAGCATGCAGCTTTGGTTAAACAAAAATATTTAAATAAATAATTTTATAAACAGCATGCAGTGCCCCATATTTTTGATACACAACCATGACAAATCCCAAGAGCTTGGGGCTGGAATTCTTAGACTAATGCCTGCTTTACACCAGACGATCTATCGTGCGATAGATTGTTGGGGTCACGGTTTTTGTGACGCACATCCGGCATCGCTTGAGACGTCGGGCTGTGTGACACCTCCTAGCGACGCAGTATCGCTCACAAATCGTGAGTCGTGTACTCATCGTTAGGTTTCATAATATCGTTTATGAAACATGGCGCTGATTGTTCATCGTTTCCTTGGCATCACACGTTGCTCCGTGTGACACCACGGGAATGATGAACATCGCTTACCTGCATCCCGCGGCTCCCGCCGGCTATGTGGAAGGAAGGAGGTGGGCGGGATGTTTACATTTCGCTCATCTCCACCCCTCCACCTCTATTGGTCGGCCGCCGTGTGACGTCGCTGTGACGCCAAACATCTCTCCCACTCCAGGAAATGGATGTTCGCCACCCACTGCGACGTTGCACAGGGGGTAAGTACGTGTGACGGGGGTTTACGACTTTGTGCGCCACGGGCAATCAATTGCCCTTGACGAACAACGATGGGGGTGGGTACGATCGGTCATAAAATTGCACTATCGATCGTACCGTGTAAAGCAGGCTTTAGGAAACCCATAATTATTTGCACCCCCAGCTTAAAAATAGCAGTCTGCCACCGCCCAGGATTGTCACACCCATTAAATGCAATAATTCCAGTACTTTTCCCAGCTCATCTTTATTTCCCCAGTGCATTGGCAAGCATTGTAATAAAGGGTTAATGGCAGGTCACACTGCTTCTGAGCGCTAGATCAGTAATGGGAGGCATCTAAGAGACCCCCCCATTACTAATCTGTAAGTGAAAAGAAATAAACACAAACACCAAAAAAGTCTTTTATTTGAAATACAATACAAAAAAACACCCTCTTTGACCAATTTATTAACCCCACAAACACCCAGATCCGATGTAATCCCCACGAGGTCCCATGACAATTCAAGCCATACTACATCTGAAGTAATGCAGAAATGTTGAAAGACAAGGCAAACTAGGGTTTTATCCAAAGTATAATGTATAAATGAATAAATGGAAATGCTCACTGGAGCAGGTTGGGAATATAGTCACAACCACCTTGTGCTTGCTTTCATAAAACGGCTGCTGCAGTCCCCATATGCATTAACATAGTAGATGTGGAGGAGAAAGGGTTAACACCACATTATTATCTTAAGGAAGAAACTGGATTGTGAAAGTGATCTTTATTATGCATTTCGGAGAGTAAATCTGGTTCAGATAAAATCACAGACATCACAGATATCTGAAGTGATAGCAAGCGGGCATGGAACATGACCACCCCCCTTTCTAATAATATCTCTATTATCTTTATTTCGTGTAGGGCTAGCTGTTGGAGAAGGGAATATGTATTAGAGGCATGTAGGCAGGGATTCTAGCCTTACAGACCTTGCTGCTGCTACCTAAAAAATGTTTTTTTCTATAATAATATTGCTCTTTTCTGCATTTAGTGTAGGGCAAACTGATCAAGAAGGGAAAAGTATTAGAGGTATGTAGGCAGAGATTCTAACTAAGTCTGCGCGACTATGCTACCCGGTACTCGGTGCTCGCCCAAGCATCTCAGTACTCAAGATACTCGGCAAGCACCGAGTGCCGACCAGATGCTCAGACACATGCTCGGCTCCCCCTCCCTGTATGTAAGCGCTCTTTACAGCATCAGCCCACATGCAGGGATTATGGGGAGATAAGGTATGCACACCAGTGACTATGTAAGGGGAATACATGTAATAGCAGAAACTGCTGTGTGAATACTGACTTGAAAAATCCAATAGCTATATGCAAGAGTGAAAATGTGAAAAATGGAATCTGCATTACTGCCATGTACATATGAATCAAGAGAAATTTAGCTACTGAATTGATCAATGCAATAGAGCCCCAACACTACGCCAAAGTATTTCTCTACGTTGGGGTCCCTAGCTTGTGTGTGTCCTCTCATGCAGTTAAAAAACCTACCGTGTATGGGAAGCTGAGACCCAGGCCATTTATGCGTATGATGTGGATTGGCAATAGGTGTGGTTGGGGAGGGTTCACAAACGAAAAAATACTAACAAATAGGAATAACGTTTGGAACACCATTCTAAGTCCGAACTGGGTGCAAAAACCTAAAAAAACATCACTATGGGGAGATAAGGTATGCACACCAGTGACTATGTAAGGGGAATACATGTAATAGCAGAAACTGCTGTGTGAATACTGACTTGAAAAATCCAATAGCTATATGCAAGAGTTAAAATGTGAAAAATGGAATCTGCATTACTGCCATGAACATATGAATCAAGAGAAATTTAGCTACTGAATTGATCAATGCAATAGAGCCCCAACACTACGCCAAAGTATTTCTCTACGTTGGGGTCCCTAGCTTGTGTGTGTCCTCTCATGCAGTTAAAAAACCTACCGTGTATGGGAAGCTGAGACCCAGGCCATTTATGCGTATGATGTGGATTGGCAATAGGTGTGGTTGGGGAGGGTTCACAAACGAAAAAATACTAACAAATAGGAATAACGTTTGAAACACCATTCTAAGTCCGAACTGGGTGCAAAAACCTAAAAAATGGTTTTTTAGGTTTTTGCACCCAGTTCGGACTTAGAATGGTGTTAAGGCGGGCTTTGCACGCTGCGACATCGGTAACAATGTGTTACCGATGCTGCAGCGATAGTCCCGCCCCCGTCGCACGTTCGATATATAGTGAAAGCTGCCTTAGCGATTATTATCGCTACGGCAGCTTTACACGCACATACCTGCCGTGCGACGTCCCTCTGGCCGGCGACCCGCCTCCTTCCTTAGGGGGCGGGCCGTGCGGCGTCACAGTGACGTCACACGGCAGGCGGCCAATTGAAGTGGAGGGGCGGAGATGAGCAGGATGTAAACATCCCGCCCACCTCCGTCCTTCTCATTGCAGCCGGGAGGCAGGTAAGGTGAAGTTCCTCGCTCCTGCGGCTTCACACACAGCGATGTGTGCGGCCGCAGGAATGAGGAACTACATCGTACCTGTCGCTCCCCCGGCATTATGGAAATGTCGGAGGCTGCAGCGATGATACGATGACGACGATTTTGCGCTCGTTCATCGTATCATCTAGGATTTACACACTACGACATCGCAAGTGACGCCGGATGTGCGTCACTTTCGATTTGACCCCACCGACATCGCACCTGCGATGTCGTAGTGTGCAAAGCCCGCCTAAGTCAATATTTGCAGTGTTGACCCTTCTTCTTCAGGACCTCTGCAATTCTCCCTGGTATGCTCTCAATCAACTTCTGGACCAAATCCGACTGATAGCTGTCCATTCTTGCATAAGCAATGCTTGCATTTTGCCAGAATTTGTTGGTTTTTGTTTGTCCACCTGTCTCTTGATGATTGCCCACAAGTTCTCAATGGGATTAAGATCTGGGGAGTTTCCAGGCCATGGACCCAAAATCTCTATGTTTTGTTCCATGAGCCATTTAGTGATCACCTTTGCTTTATGGCAAGGTGCTCCATCATGCTGGAAAAGGCATTGTTGGGCGCCAAACTGCTCTTGGACAGTTGGGAGAAGTTGCTCTTGGAGGACATTCTGGTACCATTCTTTATTCATGGCTGTGTATTTAGGCAAGACTGTGAGTGAGCCAATTCCCTTGGCTGAGAAGCAACCCCACACATGAATCGTTTCAGGATGCTTAACAGTTGGCATGAGACAAGACTGGTGGTAGCGCTCACCTCTTCTTCTCCTAATAAGCTGTTTTCCAGATGTCCCAAACAATCAAAAAGTGGATTCATCTGAGAAAATGACTTTACCCCAGTCCTCAGCAGTCCACTCCCTGTACCTTTTGCAGAATATCAGTCGGTCCCTGATGTTTTTTTCTGGAGAGAAGTGGCTTCTTTGCTGCCCTCCTTGAAACCAGGCCTTGCTCAAAGAGTCTCCGCCTCACAGTGCGTGCAGAAGCAATCACACCAGCCTGCTGCCATTGCTGAGCTAGCTCGGCACTGCTGGTAGTCCGATCCCGCAGCTGAAACAGTTTTAAGATACGGTCCTGGCGTTTGCTGGTCCTTCTTGGGCGCCCTTGAGCCTTTTTGGCAACAATGGAAGCTCTCTCCTTGAAGTTCTTGATGATGTGATAGATTGTTGACTGAGGTGCAATCTTTGTAGCTGCGATACTCTTCCTTGTTAGGCCATTTTTGTGCAGAGCAAAGATGGCTGCACGTGTTTCTTTAGAGATAACCGTGGTTAACTGAAGAGAAACAATGATACCAAGCACCAGCCTCCTTTTAAAGTGTCCAGTGGTGTCATTCTTACTTAATCAAGACTGATTGAGCGCCAGGCCTGTCCTCATCAACACCCACTCCTGTGTTAATGGAACAATCACTAAAACAATGTTAGCTGCTCCTTTTAAGGCAGGAATGCAATGATGTTGAAATGTGTTTTGGGGGTTAAAGTTCATTTTCTTAGCCAATATTGACTTTGCAAGTAATTGCTGTTTAGCTGATCACTTTTTATGACATTCTGGAGTATATGCAAATTGCCATTAGAAAAACTTAAGCAGTAGACTTTGTAAAAATTAATATTTGTAGCATTCTCAAAACCTTTGGCCATGACTGTACAATGGTGATCTCCGATCATCTCATTACCGATGCTGCTATTCACCGCCTCATGCAGGAGTCGATGAATAGTGGTGCCGGGAATCAGGTGAGCAAAGATCACCGTTGCTATAGCAACCCACTCATTAGGTTACTATGGTTACAGTGGCAGCTGTGACGTCACCGCTTACCAACCCGCAGTCTCTACTCACTCATTGAATGATTAGACACCACGGGGAGCAAAAGCGTTCTTCCTCCCACAATGCTTTCTGATATAGTAGAGCTGCATCAGTTGAAGAAGAAAAAAGACAGAATACGAAGATCGTGGAGGGGTGAGAGGGAGTAATAAAGAGGGAGTCCCTAAAGAGTCCCTCCATTAAAGAGGTAGACCGTTTATTGGAGATTCCTAATGGCCGGGTCAAACTTGACCTGACATTAAGAATCTCAGGATTAATACCAGCTGGTAAAACAAAGCTGGTAATAATCTCGTACTACCCAGCATGCCACCCAGCACCAGGGTTGCTGGTAAAGTTGGATACAGCGCCAGAAGATGGCACTTCTATGAAAGCACCATTTTCTGGGGCGACTGTGGACTGTAAATCGCAGCGGGGGGGCCCAGAAAGCTTGGGCCACTCTGCACGGCGGATACCAGTCCTCAGCTGCCTAGTTGTACCTTGCTGGATGCAAAAAATTGGTGAAGCCCACGTCTTTTTTTTAAAAACATTATTTCATGAAATTTATGAAATCGTGAAAAAAAGGGCTTCCCACTTTTCTTTTCTTTTTTTTTTTATTTATTTGGCAAAAAAGTTAAAAAAGAGCTTCCTTGGATTTTCTATTACCAGTGAAGGTAACACCAAGCAGTGGGGGTTAGCAGCCAGTAGCTGCTTGGTTTACCCTTAGATAGCAATAGAAAATGCAGTGGACCGGCCGGTTTTTCACCGCTGGACTTAAAAGATCAGATGATGCTGTTAGCTGATTACCGGGAGGTCCTGGAGCCGATCGGATGAGTCTGCAGAGAGGTGAGTATGCTATTTTTCTTTCTACTGTTCACTTTTGATTTTGCTTAGCAGTGAATGTACAGGCAGAGAGAAGATGCTGCACATACGTTACTAAGTGAAAGTGCACGTCACACATGTTACACGGAAGGAGGAGCACAGGATTTTTTCTCCCCCTAATACTCAGACAACATTGTTCACAGCAGTGACCTGGGAGTCAGAAATACAGAAATGCTTACAGGAGTATTCCCCATGCTGTTCCCATGTTATTTGAGCACTGTTCTTGTACATTTGTGACATTTTTAGGCTTTCTGCAGATTCTGTGTTGAGACTCCTAACAGAGGCTCCACGGATGTTTCTGATTTGCATATTTCCCAGGGGGCAATGTACCTAGGATTTCACTGTCTTGAGCGCCCTTGCTGGCTGCCGGCAGTGTTTCCTCTGGCTGGTCTCCCCGAGATCAGTGATTGTTTTGTTTTGTTGGTCTACTAGGCATTGATCCCACCCATTCCAGAGTCCTACTCCACACTGATGAGGGGCAATACCCCGAAACAGCTGTCTGTGGATGGATACCTGGCCTTGGTATTTCCCTTGTCATATCTTTAAACTTGTCAAAAAGTTGGATATTGACTATAAGGGCCACTTAATATGGTGGTTATGGTGGTCACCTAAAAAGAGTCACCCCTTGGCTGGGCCCTTGCCGGAGGGATATCTGGTTGGTTTCTGTGTTGAGACTCCTAACAGAGGCTCGACGGACATTTCTGATTTGCATATTTCCCAGGGGGCAATGTACCTAGGATTTCACTGTCTTGAGCGCCCTTGCTGGCTGCCGGCAATGTTTTTTTTGGCTGGTCTCCCCGAGATCAGTGATTGTTTTGTTTTGTTTGTCTACTAGGCATTGCTCCCACCCAGCCAGAGTCCTACTCCACACTGATGAGGGGCAATACCCCGAAAAAGCTGTCTGTGGATGGATACCTGGCCTTGGTATTTCCCTTGTCATATCTTTAAACTTGTCAAAAAGTTGGATATTGACTATAAGGGCTACTTAATATGGTGGTTATGGTGGTCTCCTAAAAAGAGTCACCCCTTGGCTGGGCCCTTCCCGGAGGGATATCTGGCTGGTTTCTGTGTTGAGACTCCTAACAGAGGCTCCACGGACCTTTCTGACTTGTTCATTTGTGACATTTTTAGGCTTTCTGCAGGTTGCCGGGGGTGCTGCTGGAAAAATGCTTGAGTTTCCCATATTTTAACGTCGAGCACCTGAGCACTTCAATATGCTCGATCCAAGCATCAAGCACCCGAGCATTTTTGCTGCTCACTCATCCCTAATTCTAACCTTACAGTCCTTGCTGCTGCTACATTAACCCATAAGTATTTTTCAGGTCTAATTCAAATCTATTATGTTATTTAATAATACCGCTCTTTGCTGCAATTTGTGGACATCTTTTGTGTGACTAAATGGACAAAGGACTTGTGGTGTTCTTTCCACAGAATGGGTGAGAAAAGTTCCCCCCCATTGCTCCTTAATTCTCATTGGCAAATGTCTCTGAGGAGATAAAAAAAAGTTTGGAAACCGCTACTTTAGTCTATTTGAAGCCTCAGGGCTGCCTGATGTTCTGAGACAGCCCACCTTAGCTAGAACAGAAACGAAGTCGGATGCCTGAAGGTCCTTCTTATGCCAGTTGTACCCTAACTAGTGGTCTTGAAGCCAGGACTCCTTGTTATTGGTCACAGAAATCCCACTCCTTCTAAATGTAAATGCTTTCTGAGCCCCTATATTTTGTGTGTTCCACAGTGTATTGCAGTGCCTCATTCTAATTTCTGGAAGCCCTAATATATAGTGAATATGCATTATTAAATTTGGAACCCAGTTCTTACAAATGGCAAAAAATTGTTTTCTGAGGCCATCCTCTACATGTATTCAAGGGTGTAATGCAATCCGTCTTTTCAATTTTTCATAGGTTTTACATAGATTTCACCAATCTAAGATCCCTCTCTGTTGTGAATGTCGTCTGTGTGGGTGCTGTTCTGAAGCTCCCTCTGGTCACCAGGAATGGTAATGGAGCTAAATCTCAGCCTGTGACTCAGACAGGTGTCGGCGTTAGTTGGGAATTGGGGAAGTCCTATTGGTCCTATCAAGTCTGGTCTATATATGAGTTCACTTTTTGCCCTGCGGGCACCGGTTATAATTGTATATTCCTCATTCTCTATTCCTGGCCTGGAGATTTGTCCTTCCCTGTATCCCTGTGCAAGACTTCTGCAGATAAGGTTTCAGTTTTTGCCTTGCTTCCTGGTTTACACCTTAGGGTGTTGTTTTTCCTTTTTTTGCTTCTGGTTTCTTGCAGGTGACATTTTGTTTCTATTGTGTTGTGAGCATGGAGGTTCCCTGTGCTAGCTCTCCTGCAGGAAAATGTATTTTATCCCTGTCTAATCTGATTATTTGCTCTTCTGTATTTTGTGTTCTTTTGGTATTTTGTTCTCCCATTATTTACAGAAGTACCTGATATAGTGGGGGTGAGGTCCTATGACCTTCAGGGCAATTTTTTACTATCAAGAGTTTGGTATTTTTGTACAGGGATTTTGTACTGACCACAATCAGTTCTTTTCCTTTGCTTTGTATCTAGTTAGTTGGGCCTCACCTTTGCTAAATCTATTTTTCCTATGTGAGTATTGTTTTTTTCCTAAATCACCATAATCTTTGTATGTGGGGGCTATCTACTACTTTGGGGACTAATCTGAGGCAAGGTAGATTACCTCATTCCATTCTGTGAGGCGTAGCTACTTTCTCAGGCTTTGACGTGGCATCTAGCTTTTTAGGAACACTCCACAGCTACTTTTAGTGTGGTCGGATAGTTAGGGGATTGCAGTCAGCCCAGGTTCCAACTACTCCTGTTTCTTGGTGTTTTTTCACCAATAGGAGTTTTGTATAATCTTCCACGGTTACTGGATCATAACAGTATAACCGGCCTACAAAAGAAAAAAGGTACTCAAAAGAAGGGAAAATATTTTTTTATCTCCATTTATATTTCCTCTTATTCTTTGGGTACCGTGGAAGATTTTTTGTTGACATGGATACAGAACAGTTGGTTGAGCGTGTTGAGTATCTCTCCTCTGAGGTCCAAGCAATTTCAGTGTATCTTAGGTCTGCAACACACATCCATGCCGCCGATACGTGTTTGGGACTTTTTGACACGTACCGGCGGCATGAACACACGTGCACCAATGTTACCCTATGGTAACAGGCACACACACGTAAAGCCACACTTAACGTGTGTCCATGTGGTTTGTACGTGTGTGCGTTTTTTTACTCGGATGACATGTCCGCGTTTCACCGGCATCACACAGACACGGACCCGCTAAAGTCAATGGGTCCATGTCTGCACGTACGTGACACGGACGTGTGTTTTCCAAAGGGTCCGTATGTTTTTTGTTTTTTTTTAAAAAATGGTGAATCGGCTTAAGACACATGGACTGCACACAGACTGCACACGGACATGACACGTACGTATCTCACACATACACGGACATTCAACATGCACGCACGGCAAGCATACGCTATCACACTGATGTCACACGTACCTGAAAAACGGACATCCAAAGCGGAACACGGACCCGAAAAATGGACCGCGAGACACGCCCAGAGGGAGCTTCAGTGGCCTTCCACGAATGGCTCAGACACTGTCTGGCAGCTATTAGAATTTGCACAATCAGTCTCCTAAAATTCTGCAGGTACGAGTCTATGCCCAAATTCAGAACTGCCAGCCCTGGGTTGGGGTTGGTGTGCACACTTGTCATTTCACTAACGAGTCTGAAAACTGCTATCCAAAAAGGTTGGATCTTCGGACAGTGCCGCCAACAGTGTCACAGTGATCCCCTCTGGAGGCAGCCCTTCCAACAGAGCGGTGAGTAGTCGGTGATGTAATGCACAAATTTTGCCAGCGTAAGGTACCAACGTAGATGCACCTTTTTCAGCTGTTCCAAATGGTTAATGCATTTTGAGGATCTTTGCACCCACTGTGTCGCAGTATGCCACACCGAGGGGTAGGTGTTAATATCTAAATCTGATTCCCATTTAGTCATGTATGGGAGCTTTTGCTCGTCAGAGGGGTTGTTCAACCATTTGTAGGTTAAAGAGATTCTCGGTTGCCTCAATAGTTTTTTAAACAATAGCGCCTTAACAGTGGGTAAGCTCGGGTTTGACCCCGGAGGGAATTTTGTGCTGAGAAAATGGCGAATCTGCAGGTGTTGATAAAAACACCCCTTTAGGGAGGGGTGCTCCCGAAGTATATCGTTGCACCATTGTAAAAATCTGCCAAAACTCCATAACCCGCTGCCTCCCATTTACTCAAATTTACCATTTGTATATGGAATGTGGGATTCTAATGCTCTGAGCGAAATTTCTGACAGCGGGACCTGGATCTTAGGGATCTCACTGCGCCATATGGCTATCGATGCTGTCATAGTAGAGAGAAACAGGGTGGACCTAGAAAGTTTTAGATATTCCACCTCCATCAGTTTCCTCATCGAACCCTGGTCTGTCAGAGAGTTCTCAAGCTAAACCCAACTATGGGAGCTCTCCGTCTTCCACCATTCTTTGAGTGATTCTATAAGAGAAGCTTTATAATAGGCCATCACATTAGGAGTACCCAGACCTCCTATTCCATATGGCAGATGGCAACTCTAGCTCTTTTATTACCCCAAATAAACGTATTGGTCATCGACTGTAGTTTTATCAAATATTTATATGGAGACATGGAGACACCGAAACATTTACAGCAGTTTAGGAAGGAACGTCATCTTAAAGGATTGAATTCTCGCCATCCAAGATAGCGACAACTTATCATACCTGCCTAGATCCTGACCCAAGTTTTTGAGCAGGTGATCGAGATTGGATCTGATGACGGAATGGGTTGGTGCCAAACGGATACCTAGATAAGGGATACTGTCTTCGCAACACTGGAAATGAAAGGCTGCCTCCAAAATCCTTCTGGACCTTGCGGGTACATTAACTGGTAGTACTAAGGACTTAGGGGCATTCAATTTGTAATAAGACACCTCAGAAAAGGTCGACAGGGTGGACATCACTGCTGGAAAAGAATATTCAAGGTTAGTACATGATATTATTACATCATCCGCGTATAGACCCAATTTATGTTCATGATTCCCTACCCTTATGCCAGTTATGTTTGGGTTCACCCTAATCGCCTCCGCCAGAGGTTCCATCACCAGAGCAAAAACAATAGGGGACAGCGGGCACCCCTGGCAGGTGCCATTGGTTATAGAAAATTTTAATGAGCGAAAACCCGAGGCTAGAACTAAAGCGTTTGGGTGGGAGTACAAGGCCAAAACAGATGACTTAATTCTTCCTTCCAACCCAAATTTCGTGAGCACTCATTTCAGATATCCCCAGTGCACCCTATCAATGGCCTTTTCGGCGTCGAGTGACAAGAATACACCAGGGATACCCGACTGCTCCGTCACCCCAATTAAATCCAGCATCCGCCTGGTGCCATCTTTGTATTGCCTGCCCATCACAAAACCCACCTGATCCGGGGCTACCAAGGAGGGGATTATTTTATGGAGTCTGGTGGCTACCATTTTTGAGTAAATTTTAAAATCACAGTTGAGCAATGAAATTGGTCTGAAATTCCCAGGGTATCCGCCGGTTTCCCCAGTTTGGGTAGTGTAGTGATAACTGCTTCTAGGTTCTCTGAGGAAATAGTCCCGGTCATTTGCCACAAATTAAAGGTCTTTAGTAAAAAAGGGGCTAGAATAGAGGCAAATTGCTGATAATATTCATAGGGAAGCCCATTCGGGCCTGGGGCTGAGCTTCGTTTAGAAGCTCTAATGGTGTCCAAAATTTCCTGTATAGTAAAGGGAAGATTTAAAGATTTTAATTGCCGGTCTGAGACTCAAGGCAATTCCAGACCGTCCAAAAACTCCTGATTTTTTTCTGGTGTTGGCTGAGGGGTTTGCGGGTAATCCCTTAAATTGTACAGGGCAGCATAATACTTGGCAAAGGCGTCTGCTATCCCATTAGGGTGCCTTATAAGTGATCCGTCTGGGCCCTTCAAAAATTCAATTTTAGATTTAATTTCCCGTTTTTTGTTCTTCTAACTAGTAAGGTGCTGGCTCTATCCCCCATCGCATAAAAAGTTGATTAACTTTTTTTAAGATTATGTTCATATCTATACAACAGGAGGGATCGCAGTTGAAACCTGCAAGTAAGAATTTCCCTGGACAGTGTAGACGACGGGGAGGCCTTGTTAATAGTTTCTAAGTGTTGAATATGGGCTATAATTTCTTTAATTTCTGCTTCTCTTTGCTTTTTCAAGAATGAAGCAGTTTTTAAAAACTGCCCTATAACAACTGATTTGTGTGCAACCAACAAGGTCTCGTCAGAGACCTCCCCATTGTCATTATGCCCAAAGTATTCCAACAGGCCTTCCACCACCTCCTCCTGAATGTTCTTCAGCACCCGTAAACTTGTGAACAGTCTTACTATCAGTCAGGAAGAAGTCAATCCTGCTGTACGACTGATGCCTTGGGGAAAAGAGTGTATAGTCCCTTTCCGATGCATGAAGGTATCTCCATATGTCATGTAGCTGAAACTCCACGACCAACTGTCTCAGTTCCTTTCCTGACTTAGCGGACCTCGCCGAGCAGTCCATAGATCGAAGAACTGGAGTGTTAAAGTCCCTGCAAATGATCTCTGACCCCTGTTCGGTGCTCCTAAACATCTGGAAAAATTTCCGGGCAAAAGTTAGTTGAGATACAGTAAGTTTGGAGCGTAAATCGATGGCAAGGTATACAAAAGCCCATTCAGGAGGCACTTTAGAATAATATATCTCCCGTCTGCACCATAGGTTACTTCAATCATTTTGAAAGCCACAGAGTTCTTAATCACGATAGCCACTTCTCCTTTTTTTTTAGAGTCATTTGCAAAGAACATGTGTGGAAATCTTGGATGTAGTAGCCTTTTATTGTCATCAGTAAGAAGGTGAGTTTCTTGAATACATGCTATATCACATTTGGATGCTATAACTTCTCTCCACAGCATGGATCTTTTTGCAGGAGAATTGAGACCCTTCACATTGAGAGACAGAAACTTAATACTCATGGCGGATCCCAGAAAGGATAATGTTTCCAGGCAGGCCGACTGAGAGGCATAGGGCAGGCAGAGGCAGACAAGGAGGACCAGTTGGGATGGTGCAAGGGTGGACGGAAAAAACAACAAAAAAAAAAGAAACAAAACTTGAATGCTTCAGCTTCATCCTTACCGGACAGCTGGAAAGTACTTGCTCCCCATAGGCGAGAACAACAGAGGGCTTAAGTGGCATCACAGGTCACACGAGAGCTACACAAGTCTGCGGCTGGCGAGACTCCCCCAAGCTAGTTCCCACTCAGGATTGATCTTTTTCTTCTGAGCATCCCCCTGATCCTGGCGCGAGTCTGAGTGCATTGTAAGGGGTAATCTCCAGGACTCAAGTAGTTGGCTCAGTTGAGGAGGGGACTGGCATACATGTGTTTTAGAATCCCTGAAGATAATCAATTTCACCGGGAATCCCCATTTATATTGTAAGTCATGCTCCCTCAGGATTCTGGAGAGCTGGGAAAATTCTCTTCTTTTTGCCAGACCTGCAGCAAACAGGTCCGGGAACACCTTTAAATTATTAAATGCATCTGGGAGGATAGGGTTATCCCTCAGTATCTGGAGCACTGCTTCCTTTGTTTTATAAAAATGCAGTCGTGCCAGCGTGTCCCTGGACAGAGTGGGGTTGATACCTTTAGGTTTAGGGATTCTATGAATTCTATCCACTATCAGATCTCTTTCTGTGTGTTCTGGGAGTAGTAGTTGGAGAAACTTGTGAAAGAAATCTGGCAGATCTTTATCAGCTACTGACACAGGAATGCCCCTAAATTTAAGATTGTTCCTTCTGGACCTATCTTCCAGATCCCCAAGCTTGTTTTTCAGTATTCCCGCCTCCTCCTCTAACGCTGTGTTAGCATCAATCAGATCATTGTGTGACTGAGCAAGTTCGGCCATTTTAGACTCCATATGGTCTGTATGGTCCCCCAGTGATTTGATTTCCTCTTTAACTTCTTTAATCATGTTCTTAAGATCCCTGAAATCACCCTGCAGTGATGACTTCAGAGAACTGAGCAGGGTTTGCAGCCTTTCGTCTGTGAGAGGAGTGCCTGTGACACTCCTTCCCACCCCTGTCTCTTCCTGGTGTAAAGGAGACAATGCAACAGGAGACATATTCTGAGGAGAGGGAAATCCCCTATCCCTGGGATAAAAGTCCGTAAGCTTGGCCGGGAGGCCAGATTTCCAGGGTCTACCCTTTGGCATACTGTGCAAGGGGGATTACTCACTGTTTCAGAGGAGAGTTCTCAGCGATTTGAAGCAGCTTTGAGCCAGTTTGTACAGCCTTAGCACAGAGCTTCACTCTCAAGCAGCCATTGCCTTCAGCGTGCATGCCCCCTCAAGGTCTAAATTTTTGAACTTCAAAAATAATTGTAAATTGCTTTTTGCCTTAAGGTCTAAGTCCTAAGGGAGTCCCGTGTAGCAAGTTCGAATTGTCATCTGCGCGGTGACTCTCAGGACTGGGCTTTTTCATTGGCTCCTGATGATCTGATTCTTGCTAATGTGGACTCCTTTTTCCAGGCCCTGGGATTGTTGTATGAGGCACCCAATGTTGTTGATCAAGCAGAGAAAGCCGTGCTGGCTTTGATCCAGGGTCAGGATCTCGCTGAAGTTTTTTGTCAGAAATTCAGAAAGTGGGCGGTCCTCACCAAGTGGGATTATGATGCTCTTGCGTCCCTTTTTGTAAGGGTCTCGTGGACGCAGTGAAGGATGTTATGGTGGGATTTCCTACTCCTTCTGGTCTCCATGCCTCTATGACTTTAGCCATTCATATTGATAGGCGTTTACACGAGCGCAAAGCGATGCGTGCTGATCTATTGCTTGCAGAACAGTTTTCATAGCCTATGCAATGTGATAGGGTGTTTTCTAATGCTGTGTGGCAAGGATTTAGATGGAAAAATAAGTTGTGTTTCTATTGTGGTGATGCGTCTCACACTATTTCTGTCTGCCCTTAACGGGAAAAGAGATTTGCTCGTTCATTTACTGTGGGTACTGTGCAACCTAAATTTCTTTTGTCTGTCTCTCTGATTTGCTCTTTATCCTAATTTTTGGCTATGGCCTTTCTTGATTCCATAGCCGCACTGAACTTGATGGATTTTGGTTTTGCTAAGACTTGTGGTTTTCCTATGGTACCTTTACAAACTCCTAGTCCTTTAAGGGGCATTGATGCTACTCCCTTATTTGAAAAAAAAAACAGTTTTTGACCCAGGTAACTATGAAGGTTGCACCAGCTCATCAGGAGGATTATAAATTCTTAGTATTACACAACTTGCACGATGCTTTGGTACGGGGATTCCCTTGGCTTCAGACACATAATCCAGTTCTTGATTGGAGATCCTTGTCTGTGGTTAGTTGGGGTTGTCAATGTGTGCATAATGATCTTTCTGTGCTGTCTATTCCCCCCACCGCATGATGTACCTGAATATTTGTCATATTTTCTTGACGTGTTTAATGAGACTGGTTCTGATTTTTTGCTCCCCCCCCCACAGAGAGTGTGATTGTGCCATTGACTTGGTGCCAGGTTGCATGTTTCCCAAGGGACGGATCTTCAATCTGTCTGTTCCTGAACATGATGCTATGAGAACCTATATTAAGGAGTCATTGGAGAAAGGTCATATTAGACCATCCTCGTCATCTATGGGTGCCGGTTTTTCCTTTGTGTCCAAGAAGGATGGGTCATTGAGACCTTGTATTGACTATTGTCTCCTTAATAAAATCACTGTTAAATATCAGTATCCATTACCCTTGATGTCAGATCTGGTTTCCGGAGTAAAGAAAGCTAAGTGGTTTATGAAACTTGATCTTAGGGGAGAGTAGAATCTCATTCGAATTAAGAAGGGTGATGAATGGAAGACGGCCTTTAACACCCCTGAGGGGCATTTTGAGTACCTAGTGATGCTTTTTGGGCTCACTAATGCCCCCTCCGTCTTTCAATCATTCATGAATGATATTTTTCATGAGCTAAATGGCAAATTCCTGATTGTCTATTTGAATGATATCTTGATTTTTTCTGATGATTGGGATGCTCATGTGCAGCAGGTCTGGAAAGTTTTCTGATACTTAGCGAACATTCATTGTTAGTTAAGGGATTGAAATGTCTCTTTGGCGTGCAGAAAATTTCCTTTTTGGGGTTTCTTTTGTCCCCGGCTTCTATGGAAATGTATCCGGTCAAAGTTCAGGCCATTCATGACTGGGTTCAGCCAACCTCTTTGAAATCCCTTCCAAAATTTCTGGGTTTTGCCAATTTCTATTGTAAGTTTATAGGCAATTTCTCGAGTGTGGTTAAGCCGTTGACTGATTGGACCAAAAAGGGAGCTGATGTTAAGAATTGGACTTTAGAAGCAATTGTGGCCTTCCAAGAGCTTAGAAACAGGTTCACTTCTGCCCCAGTCCTGCAGCAACCTGATGTTTCTCTTCCATTTCAAGTAGAAATAGATGCCTCGAAGATTGGAGCAGGAGCCGTTTTGTTTCAAAGAGATCCTAGTACTTCCAAGCTTAAGCCTTGTGCCTTCTTCTCTCGGAAGTTTTCTCCATCTGAACATAATTACGATGTTTGTATTCGGGAATTATAGGCAATGAAGTGGGCCTTTGAGGAATGGAGACACTGGCTGGAGGGGGCGAGACATCAAATTGTGGTGCTCACTGATCCTAAGAATCTGACCTATCTTGAATCTGCCAAGAGACTAAAGCGGGCTTTACATGCTGCAACATCTCTAGCATTTGCTAGCGATGTCGAGCACGATAGCACCCGCCCCCGTCGTATGAGCAATATGTGGTGATCGCTGCCACAGCAAACATTATCGCTACGGCAGCGTCACACGCACATACCTGTGCAGCGACGTCGTTGTGACTGTCGAACAATCCCTCCTTCAAGGGGGAAGTGCATTTGGCCTCATAGCGACGTCACTGCGGCGTCACTGAGCGGCCGTCCAATAGAAGCAGAGGGGCGGAGATGAGCGAGATTTAACATGCCGCCCACCTCCTTCCTTCTGCATTGCCGGTGGATGCAGGTAAGGAGATGTTCGTCGTTCCTGCGGTGTCACACATAGCGATGTGTGATGCCGCAGGAGCTGCGAACAACATCGTACCGGTGGCAGTAGCGATATTAAGGAAATGAACAACGATCACCGTTTTTGAACGATTTTGTGATCGTTGATCGTCGCTCATTGGTGTTACACGCTGCAATGTCACTACCGGCGCCGGATGTACGTCACTAACAACGTGACCCCCGACGATATATTGGTATCGATGTTGCAGCGTGTAAAGCCCCCTTAAATCTCGGGCAGGCTAGGTGGGCTCTATTTTTTACACGTTTCAATTTTGTGGTCTCTTTTCTTCCGGGCACTAAGAATATTAAAGCCAATGCTCTCTCTAGAAGTTTCTCTGCTGATTCTCTGTATCTTATTGAGCCATCTAACATGCTAAATGAAGGTGTGGTCCTATCCGCTATTTCGCCGGATTTAAGGTTGGCACTACAGAGATTTCAGGAGGACAAGCTTGAGAGATTTCCTGTGGGGAAGCTTTATGTTCCTGATCAATGGAGGACTAGAGTTCTGTCCGAGATTCATTGTTCTGCATTGGCTTGTCATCCTGGGATTTTTGGCACCAGGGATCTTGCGAGTGGATCTTTTTGGTGGCCTTCCTTGTCTCGGGATGTCAGGAGTTTTGTGCAGTCTTGTAGGATTTGTTGCAGATCCAAGCCTGGTTGTGCACATTCTAGTGGGTTGTTTCAGTCCCAGGATAATGCTCAAAGGTTTGTCAACCGACGTAGGACAGCTGGTCTCCGGTTTAAAATGGGGGACATGGTTTGGTTGTCCTCTAGGACTGTTCCTATGAGAGTTTCCTCTCCTAAATTTAAGCCTAGATTTATTGGGCCCTATATGATTTCAGAGATACTTAATGCCGTATTTTTTCGTTTGGCTCTTCCTGAGTCATTCAGAATTCACAATGTTTTTCATTACTCTTTTTTGAAGAAACATCTGGAGCCAGTAGTTCGTCTTGATAGGTGAAAATTCCAATATCTTGTTAAGTGGAAGGGTTATGGTCAGGAGGACAATTCTTGGGTCTTTGCCACTGACATTCATGCTGACAGATTGGTTCGTGCCTTCCACCATGCTCATCCTGACAGATTTGGTGGTTCTGGTGAGGGTTCGGTGACTTCTCCTCAAGGGAGGGTACTGTTGTGAATGTCGTCTGTGTGGGTGCTGTTCTGAAGCTCCCTCTGATGGCTAGGAATGGTAGTGGAGCTGAATCTGAGCCTATGACTCAGACAGGTGTCAGCGTTAATTGGAAATTGGGGAAGTCCTATTGCAGACAAGTCTGGTCTATATAGGAGATCACTTTTTGCCCAGCGGGCGCCTGTTATAATTGTATATTCCTCAGTCTGGCCTGGAGGTTTGTCCTTCCCTGTATCCCTAAGCAAGACCTCTGCAGATAAGTTTTCAGTTTTTGCCTTGCTTCCTGGTTTACACCTTCGGATGTTGATTTTCCTTGTTTTGCTTTGTATCTGGTTTCTTGCAGGTGAAGTTTTGTTTCTATTGTGTTGTGAGCATGGGGGTTTTCCCTGTGCTAGCTCTCCTGCAGGAAAAGGGATTTTATCCCTGTCTAATTTGATTATTTGCTCTTTATTTTTTGTGTTCCTTTTTGGTATTTTGTTCTCCCATTATTAACAGGAGTACCTGATATAGTGGGGGTGAGGTCCTATGACCTCCAGGGCAATTTTTTACTATCAGGAGTTTGGTATTTTTCTACAGGGATTTTGTACTAACCACAATCAGTTCCTTTCCCTTGCTTTGTATCTAGCTAGTTGGGCTTCGCCTTTGCTAAATCAATTTTTCCTATTTGAGTATTGTTTTTTCCTATATCAACGTAACCTTTTTATGTGGGGGGCTATCTACTCCTTTGGGGACTACTCTGAGGCAATGTAGATTTCCTCATTTCATTCTGTGAGGCATAGCTAGTTTCCCAGGCTGTGACGTGATGTCTAGGTTTTTAGGAACGCTCCACAGCTACTTCTAGTGTGGTCGGATAGTTGGGGAATGCGGTTAGCCCGGGTTCCAACTACTCCTGTTTCTTGGTGTTTTTTCACCAATGGGAGTAATTTTCCACAGTTACCGGATCATAACACCTCTCCTTTCAAATGGAAAACAAAATGCGTGCATAGAACACTGTTGCCATAAGCTACAAACACAAAATTTTGAAAACATATATTAGACACATAAGGCTTTCATGTAATATGACATTTGTTACCATAAAAACAAAAAAAAAATCACAAAGCCAAATACTTATCAGCAGCACCTCATATTTGTAGTTCATATCTTTCTGACTGGGCACTCCACCCTATAACCAGAGTGTGTCCATTGTCCTTTATAGCTGGATACTTTCTGTCCAGACATGTTGGTTTTTAACCCAGATAGCAGAATTTCAAGTTAGCGACCCGATATATGTCACGCTCCCCAGCTCCCGTGCCATGCTCCCCGACTCCCCTGCCACGCTTCCGGGCTCCCCTGCCATGCTTCCTGGCTCCCCTGCCACGCTTCCCGGCTCCCGTGCCATACTTCCCCGCTCCAGTGCCACGCTTTCTGGTCCCCCGCTCCACAGCTTCTATGCTCCCCCACTTGCGTCCTCCAGGCAACCCGGTCCCCGCTCCCGGCGCCCATCTGCGATGCTGAGCCAGCCCGGCACTACTGCCTCCTGTGCACCGCTTCCTGCTCTGGCTTCTGGCCCCTGGGCCTCGCGCATGCGCATTAGGGCGCGCACGCGGTCATTGACCCTCTCTTAAAGGGCCAGTGTCCTCCAACAGGATATTGAAGATTCAAGTACAGGGTATATAGGGGGATCCTTTCCAAGTGGGCGGGGCTTGTTCTTCATGTTTGCTAAGCTAGGAGTCAGGTCTCTCTGTGCCTTGTCCCGTACTTACCTATCTCTCTTGTAGAGTCGCTCCTGTCTCGCCAACCGGACCTGACGCTTCCAGAACCCCGAACGGTGACTGTCCGCCATCTCGTCAGTCCCTACCATCTCCGATCCCTGGATCCGTGTGGTGACCGACCTCCTCGCTCAGCTGGTTCCAGACTCTGCCTGACATCATCTCGGCCTCCGAACCTGAGCTCCGTCACCCGGACTACCTTCAGAGACTCCGTGGTCCCAGGGACTTCTTCACTCCACTCCTCTGAACGGACTGTCCTGCTACCCATAGTGCTCCTTCTACCGGGCACCTTGCCCTCGGTGGGGTGCTCAGTCCAGTGGATCCACCTCCTGGGCCTACCCGTCTTCCTGGTCCTAACAATATACAGAGATCACCTTGTTATCGGAATCACATACATTGACCAATACATAAGCTAAGTTTCTCTTTTTTCAATTATTCCTATAGCATTAATGCAATACCAGAGTTTCCTCATTCATTATTAGCATTCCAGTGTGCAGCTGTATATATTTTTGTAGTTATACTGTGTTTTCAGCTGGCACCTGTTCCCACCTATTGGATGTGCTGGTCAGTCTTTTTTGATATATCCACTGATAATGAGAGCTTACACTAAACAGGTGAGCAAAAGGATCCTGCTGCCCAGTAGAGCTTACACTTTACAGGAGAGAGAGATTGTCCCACAGAAAATAAGAGTTTACACTCTACAGGAGAGTGGACCCTTCTGATCATAAGACCTTACACTTTACAGGGAAAACAGATAGAGAGAGGAGTCTGCTTACCATTAGATCTTTTACACCACAGGAGAGAGAGAGAGAGAGATGAGCCCACTAAGCATAAGCGCTTACATTGTACAGGTAAGTGAGAGGACTTTGCTCATCATAAGAGCTTACACTCTACAGGAGAGAGAGAGATGACCCCAATGACAATAGGAGCTTACACTATCTAGAAGAGAGAGGACCCTGCTGACCAAAAGAGATTAAACCCTGCAGGAGAGGACTCCACCAACAATAACAGCTTACACTGTACAGAATAGACATTTACCGCGAAACTCTAGAAATAGAAAATTACTCGGCCAAACTGTACTCCACTGGAAACTGCTGATCTGTGATGACCAAGGTACTGACCACTACTGTACAAGGTATGATATTCCGTAAGATGTCATAGCTGTGGGGCATTATGGTGAAGCCCGAATAGCAACACAAAATGACATTAGGCTGCTCTCTGATGTTTCAGCAGTGTGGAAAATTATACAGGAAAAGGGTTTTTTTTTTCTTGCAAACCACAAATAAAACCTCAAAATGTTCTAATTGTGTGAAATCACATAATTCATGAAATTTGACTTGATCTCAATCCTCCATGGTATGATCTACTTATCCCTAGTGTTAAGACAATAGAAAGAATTTACAGAAATATAATCAAAGATAACATATAATGATATATTAAATAAGCCCCTAAAAATGTAATGCAAGTATAAAAACTTCACATGTATAAATATATGAACATAAAAGCCAACCGTTCTATGATAATAATAAAAAATAGATAAATAAATACAGTAGTTTGTAAAAAGAATATACATACAGAGGACATAATAGGCAACATTAATGTGAAAAAAATGCCATGTACCGTACTTACTTTTAATAAATTTCAGGATTGTAAAGTATATGACATTTTTTACCAAGTACAAGAAGCTTTTCTTCAAAAAGATAGCTTTCTGATAGTTTAGTAGCATTAATATTCCCCGCAAGCTGAATGTGACACAAGACTTGTTTATAAACTAGAAGTAAATTAATTTGAAACCTAAACCTCCATGCAAGTATCACTAATGTCCTACTTTATTTGAGTGAAATAGATAATGTGTTGTGTACAGCAGCACACAAAATGACTCTGTAATGTGCATTTATATAAGCTGTTGCACCTAATGTCATGTTGTAATACATGCTTGATAGCTTACAACAATTTACTTGCAGTTAGAAAACAATATGTGATGCTTTATTGCACATAAAATGATAGTAAATGGCATCAATTTTATTAAATGCGCACTTTCTAGTTACATATCATCAGACTCATATTTTAGATCCGCACTTCTTTTAGCTGTTGTGAATGTTACCTGATTAACTCTTCTGCTGATAAGTCTTCTACCTAAATATTTTTCAGCTATGTAGAGTTCTGCGCTTTTACACTATATACTGTAACACAATAGGGCTAATATATATATATATATATATATATATATATATATACTTATATTTATATATGTATTGTGGGGTATTTGCTCTGATAGGCAAGTGTTCAGTGTTTTATTCATACTGATGGGTTAAAGAAAAACACAGTTTTACATCAAACGGGAATGAAAAGTACAGTGTATCAAACAGCATAGATTAGGACCAGAACGTGCCACGCTGTTGAGGTATGATGTTCCCCCAAAAAACATGCTTCAGTTTTTCCAGCCAAAACACCACTACCACTGCAGAATTAGGGCTATCTATTTATGCTATCCTAACTTCTTCAACGTTGTAGTCCAGGCGTTGCCCCAAAACCTGGATTGGCGGAGAAGGTACAAGCCAGGGCTTGACCTTCTCCCTGATGCTCCCAAGTGTGAGAACCTGGGAGGAACATATCTCCCATCAACTGGTAGACCCCTCACTGTGTCATATACTCCCCTGGATTAACCCTGAGGGGGTGGGCACAATCCATACAGTGAACTATCACGCTAAATCACTCACTCCAGGACTTCTTAATGACCCCATCAATTTTACCTCTTCCGAGATAGCTTATAGCCGAGCCTCAGGCAACAAATATGGCTTTAATGGGACTTTCACCTGGGTCTCAGGAAAAATGTCAAGCTGGGTTATGCAGGAACGTCCAGGGAGTCCAGAAAAAACATCCAAAGGTGATGGAGTTTTCCACGCAAAAAAAGCATACTACAGGTTATCCCCACAAAGGCTTTCTCTATTCTTCCACGACTTCAGAAAGTTGAAATGGTAGACCTGCTTCCATATTTAGAAATCCAGGTGGTATAACTAATAGTTCACCAACCCCACTTTTGTCAATTCGGTACAGCCAGTCTTGGTTAATCTCACAGCAAGAATACATTGTATTTCCCGAGAGTGTTAGGGTTCCCATCAACAATTCACACATTTTCCCTGACCTTCCCTTTCAGGGTAGTTTCCTCCCTTTCCCCCACAGTAGTGGAGGTCACCCCTACAGCCTACACCTCTTCCTTGGGGTCACAAGGTTAAATTCCCATTGATGCATCTGCCACATTTACGCCAAGTCGTGCCATGATCTCACCCTTGACGATTGTGTAGTCCACTGCTTGCTCATCTGGTAAGTCAAAATAGGCCTTCTGGCATCCTGACGCCAGAAAAAGAGCAATGACTTTTGTCCATTAGTCCCGGGGTACACTCTCCCTGTTGGACACTCTCTCAAACATGGTCAGGTTGGTCTCCATGTCCTCCAGTGGTTATATTTTGGAGATTGCTGAATAGACCGTTTTCCAGGCATTGTGATCACCTGAGGACTTCCTGCCATCTATAGTGCCGTTGCATACTGTACCAGCAGCTGGGTTGTCTCCTGCACAGTCCTCCACATGGTGCATAAGGTTTATGTGAGGTCCATCATACTGTGTGGACGCCAAAACTGTATACTGTTTGGAGGACTAGTGTGGGCCATTTGCTACTCGCACGAATAGTACAGTATTTGGGTTATTCGTTATATTGCGAGTTTTTCCCCATTGACTTGCATTGTACACATTATTCGGAATGCATATGCAAGTATTATACAGTACTCCTTACGAGTATAGTGAATCCGAGTATTTCTAAACTCGCTCATCATTAACTCTAGTCTGAAGCTGACAGGAAACCAGACAGCCTTAGAAAAGTGTATGGAACTTCTGGTGACCATTAAAAACTATAACATTAAAAACCCTTGTTCTTCAAAATTTTGCTGAGGTCTAATAAGAGGTAAATTGCAAAGTTGCTATTTTTCAAAGTGTTTTACAATTTTACCTAATAATGAAAATATGGCAACTCCTTAAACTCTATGATTTATGTTTTTCTCATTCATGTTACCAGATTTGTAAATTACTTTGATTCTATGGCAGGTTGTCCTGTCTTTCTAAAGGTTACTGCTGGACTGTTTTGTCCATCCATGGTTCTGATGATCTTTCTTTTATTCTAGTAAAGACCTGTACATATTTTATCTTTTCACATGCATTGCTGAGACCAGCTTAAATAAGCTATTCACCTCATTTTAAGATCCTGCCTACTGTGAAAGACGAATTGTGATGATGTGTGATGATCTTAAAAATACATCATCTCCATTCTTCATTTTCCTCTTTTTTCACTTCCTCTTACTTCCACTTCTCAAATAAGTTTGTAATTTCCAGAGAGGAATCTTCAGCTTGTCTCTGCTATACTTTGTCTGCCAACATTTTTATCTGTGGTGGAAATAGACATCTACAGTAAGTGTTTTTTTTCCTCATTTTACTTGGATTCCAGACCAGACCTTTTTCTTGTTACCTTAAAAATAAGCCTTGCTGTACCCTTCTTCCTTAGTTTTTTATATTCCATCCTGAATAAGGCTGATTGACTTTCAAGGGGTTGTCCCTAATGTGCCCGTTTTTGGTCTTAAGGCCGCTTTACACGCAACGACATTACTAACGAGATGTCGTTGGGGTCACGGAATTCGTGATGCCCATCCGGCCTTGTTAGTGACGTCGTTGCGTGTGAAACACAGGAACGACCGTTAACGATCAAAATTACTCACCTTATCATTGATCATTGACGCGTCGTTCCTTTCCCGAATATCTTTGCTGTTGCAGGACGCAGGTTGTTCGGCGTTCCTGTGGCAGCACACATCGCTATGTGTGACACCGCAGGAACGGGGAACTACATCGTACTTGCGGCTGCCGGCAATGAGGAAGGAAGGAGTTGGGCGGGATATTCCGCTCGCTCATCTCCGCCCCTCCACATCTATTGGACGGCTGTCTTGTGACGTCGCTGTGATGCCACACGAACCGCCCCCTTAAAAAGGAGGCGGTACACCGGCCACAGCGACGTCACAAGGTAAGCCCGTGTGATGGGTGTAAGCGATGTTGTGAGCCACGGGCAGCGATTTTCCCGTGACGCACAACCGACGGGGGCGGGTACGCTCGCTAGTGATATCGATACCGATATCGCAGCATGTAAAGTGGCCTTTAGAGAGGAATGTAAGGGAATAAAAAATTGTAGAATCCGAATCAGCATTATTTAAACTACTCAATGACTACTATAGTTTGGTGCAGGAAAGGACATATCATTGTTATAACCTGTAGAGCCGCACAGGGACCCAAGAGGTAAGGGGGTCCACTATCACCTCCTAAACAGTTAAAATTGTTCATTTTGATGAGTTATTGGGCTGCAAAGGGCCTGTATATTGTTCTCGCATAGGGGCCCTTTTCCGTGTGTGTATGCCAATGATTTGGAGGAGTTATAAAAGGAGACCAAAGCTCTTTAACCCGTTCACCCAGAAGCCTGTTTTCACCTTCCTGACCAGGCCAAATTTTTAAATTCTGACTAGTGTAAATTTATGATGCAATAAGGCGGGCTTTACACGTTGCGACATGGCTAACGATATATCGTCGGGGTCACATCGTTAGTGATGCACATCCGGCGCCATTACCAACATCGCAGCGTGTAAACCCTAGGAGCGACGATTACGGATCGCAAAAACGTCAAAAATCGATGATCGGTGACACGTCGCTCCAATGGATAATATCGCTGCTGCTGCCGGTACGATGTTGTTCCTTGTTCTTGCAGCACCACACATCACTGTGTGTGAAGCTGCAGGAACGACAAACATATCCTTACCTGCGTCCTGCCAGCAATGCGGAAGGAAGAAGGTGGGCAGGATGTTATGTCCCGCTCATCTCCGCCCCTCCGCTTCTATTGGCTGGCCGCTTAGTGACGTTGCGGTGACGTCGCTGTGACGCTGAACGCACCTCCCCCTTGAAGGAGGGATTATTTGGCGGTCACAGCGACGTCGCCGACCAGGTATGTGCGTGTGAAGCTGCCGTAGCGATGATGTTCGCTACGGCAGCAATCACTACATATCGGCCGTGCGATGGGGGCGGTTGCTATCACGCTCGACATCGCTAGCAAAAAGCTGCCTTAGTCTATAATGCTTCAACAAATCCCAGTGATTCCGAGACTATTTCTTTGTGACATATTGCACTTCATGTTAGTGATAAATTTTGGGCGATATTATTTTTAATTATTAAAATATCAAAGATTTGAAAAAAATGTGAAAATTTTGCAATGTACAATTTTTTTATTTTTCTGCCCTTAACCCCCTTCCCCCCAAGTGATTTTCCATTTTTCTGGGGTTTTTTTTGCTCTCCTTCCAAGAGCTATAACTTTTTTATTTTTATGTCAATCTTGCCATATTAGAGCTTAGTTTTTGCGGGACAAGTTCTACTTTTAAATGAAACCATAAGTTTTCCCATATAGTGTACTGGAAAAGGCCAAAAAATCCCAAGTGCAAAAAAATTACAAAAAAAGTGAGATTGCATGATTGTTTTTGTGATAGTTTATTCACAGTATTCACTCTATGGTAAAAGTGATGAGTCCGTATGATGCTGCAGGTTGGTACGAGTTTATAGATACCAAACATGTACAGTCATATGCAAAAGTTTTGGCACCCCTATTAATGTTAACCTTTTTTCTTTATAACAATTTGGATTTTTGCAACAGCTATTTCAGTTTCATATATCTAATAACTGATGGACTGAGTAATATTTCTGGATTGAAATGAGGTTTATTGTACTAACAGAAAATATGCAATCCGCATTTAAACAAAATTTGACCGGTGCAAAAGTATGGGCACCCTTATCAATTTCTTGATTTGAACACTCCTAACTACTTTTTACTGACTTACTAAAGCACTAAATTGGTTTTGTAACCTCATTGAGCTTTGAACTTCATAGGCCGGTGTATCCAATCATGAGGAAAGGCATTTAAGGTGGCCACTTGCAAGTACTTCTCCTATTTGAATCTCCTATGAAGAGTGGCATCATGGGCTCCTCAAAACAACTCTCAAATGATCTGAAAACAAAGATTATTCAACATAGTTGTTCAGAAGAAAGATACAAAAAGTTGTCTCCGAGATTTAAAATGTCAGTTTCCACTGTGAGGAACATAGTAAGGAAATTGAAGAACACAGGTACAGTTCTTGTTAAGCCCAGAAGTGGCAGGCCAAGAAAAATGTCAGAAAGGCAGAGAAGAATAATGGTGAGAACAGTCAAGGATAATCCACAGACCACCTTCAAAGACCTGCAGCATCATCTTGCTGCAGATGGTGTCAATGTGCATCGGTCAACAATATAGCACACGTTGCACAAGGAGAAGCTGTATGGGAGAGTGATGCGAAAGAAGCCGTTTCTGCAAGCACGCCACAAATAGAGTCGCCTGAGGTATGCAAAAGCACATTTGGACAAGCCAGTTACAATTTGGAAAAAGGTCCTGTGAACTGATGAAACAAAGATTGAGTTGTTTGGTCATACAAAAAGGCGTTATGCATGGAGGCAAAAAAACACGGCATTCCAAGAAAAGCACTTGCTACCCACAGTAAAATTTGGTGGAGGTTCCATCATGCTTTGGGGCTGTGTTGCCAATGCCGGCACCGGGAATCTTGTAAAAGTTGAGGGTCGCATTGATTCAACTCAGTATCAGCAGATTCTTGACAATAATGTGCAAGAATCAGTGACGAAGTTGAAGTTACGCAGGGGATGGATATTTAAGCAAGACAATGATCCAAAACACCGCTCCAAATCTACTCAGGCATTCGTGCAGAGGAATAATTACAATGGTCTGGAATGGCCATCCCAGTCCTCAGACCTGAATATCATTGAAAATCTGTGGGATGATTTGAAGCGTGTTGTCCATGCTTGGCGACCATCAAACTTAACTGAACTGGAATTGTTTTGTAAACAGGAATGGTCAAATATACCTTCATCCAGGATCCAGGAACTAATTAAAAGCTACAGAAAGCGACTAAAGGCTGTGATTTTTGCAAAAGGAGGATCTACAAAATATTAATGTCACTTTTATGTTGAGGTGCCCATACTTTTGCACTGGTGAAATTTTGTTTAAATGCGGATTGCACATTTTCTGTTAGTACAATAAACCTCATTTCAATCCAGAAATATTACTCAGTCCATCAGTTATTAGATATATGAAACTGAAATAGCTGTTGCAAAACCCCAAATTGTTCTAAAGAAAAAAGGTTAACATTAATAGGGGTGCCCAAACTTTTTCATATGACTGTATAGGTTTACTTTTATCTAAGGGGTTAAAAAGATTCAGAAGTTTGTCCCAAAAAAAGTGCACTTTTTTCATCATTTTCCATGATCCGTAGCGCTCTCATTTTTCGGGATCTATGGCTCAGTGACAGCTTATTTTTTGTGTCTTGAGCTGATGTTTTTAATGGTACCATTTTTGTGCAGAAGTTCCAATTTTATTGCCTTTTATTTCATTTTGTGCAAAATTTGTCAGAGTCATTGATTTTATATTTTGATAGATCGGGCATTTCTGAATGCGACAATACCAAATTTATGTATATATTTTATTTTTTATCCCTTTAATTTTCAATAGGTCAAATGGGGGGTAATTTGAATTTTTATTTTTTTTTTACATTTTTTAAAACTTTTTTTTAACTTTTTTTTATTTTTATTTTACTAGCCCCCATAGGGGACTATAATGATAAGCAGTCTGATCGCTGATTCTTTCTTGTAGATTAGAGCAGCATTGCTCTGATCTGCACAAAAGCAGCTCTCCTCTCACACACTGCCCTCTGCTGGTTTTAAGAGGAACTGACTCATGATAGCTATAGGAGTCATCACATGACCCTGTGCTACCATGGCAACCATCGGATCCACATGATCACATCACGTGACTTCCAATGAAGCCAGGTGAGTGAATGCTTACTGCGGCCTGCTGTTACATTGCGCTGTGACATTTTCACAGCGCGCTGTAAGGGATTAACAAGCACAAATGGGGAGCGAATCCACTTGTGTCTGATAGCCACACATGTCAGCTGTTCATATCAGCTGACATGTGCAGAGATCGCTGCCGACTGCTGGTGGCAACAGGCAGGGATTAACCTGACACGATCCATGACGTACCCAGTGCATCCGTTTTTTCGTTTCTGTTATTTCCTCCCTTTCTTCCCTGTTTTTATATTTCCATCGATCTTGCAAAATGAGGGCTTGTTTTTTGCGGGACGAGTTGCACTTTTAAATAAAACTATGAGATTTAGCATATAGTGTACTGGAAAACATCAAAAAAAATTCCAAGTGCGCAAAAATTGCAAAAAAAGTGCGATTGATTTATTGTTTTTGGGGTATTTTATTTACCGTGTTCACTATATGGTAAAACTGATGTGTTGGTGTGATGCCTCAGGTCAGTAATAGTTTCTAGATTCCAAACATGAATAGGTTTACTTCTAAGAGGCTAAAAAACATTAAAAAATCTGTCCGAAAAAAGTGGCACACTTTTTGCACCATTTTCTGCGACTCGTAGTGTTTTCATTCTTCGGGATATGGGTCATAATGATGGCCTATTTCTTGTTTCTTGAGCTGATATTTTTAATGGTACAATTTTTGCACAGACGCTACAATTTGATAGCCTGTTATTGCATGCTGAGCAAAATTTGTGACAACCAAAAAAACGTAATTTTGTCGTTTAATTTTCAATAGGGCGAATGGGAGGTGATTTGAACTTTAAGTTTTTTATTTTTTTAAAAAGCCGAGGAACAGCGCTGACTACCAGACACCGGCGTCTGAGATTGTGAGGGATCTAATCTGCCCAGCAATAAAGACCGGAGTCCAGGGAGACTACAGATCTCCTGGCCGCAGCAGCACCTGAAGGCAAAGCTGCTTCACAGAGCTTAGGGACTGCAGTGAGTACAGCAATGCTCCTTGGAGAAGCTCCCGCCGCCTGCCATACAGGTGAAGACAGAAAGAGAGGGTCAAGGTACAGCTCCATGCAGCCTAGGACCAAGGAGAGACACAGCGCAGCAGGGAGGCCTCACAATTCCCCTGGTGTAGAGATGCTGAACTGTTCCCAGATCACCAAAAATTGTTACATCAGAAACTGTACCCTAAATAACACCTGCAAGTAAAACCTGGTCAGAGTTAATGAATTGGTGTGACATACTTTATTTCTCTCATCTGAGGAGCCATAGGCTGCTGCACTAAAGTGACAGTTGAAAAGGCTGGGAAGAAAAACTGCCATAACTGTGTAAAGACGATTAAAACTGCCCCGGGGATCCTGCTTCACCTACGGGGAGTGTAATCAGCTGACTGCCCAACCATGTCCTGCAGCCCCAGTTACCATACCAGAACCATAGGTGGCGTCACACAATACTTTTATTTTTATTTTGCTTCACAAGAATTAAGATGATATGAAAGGAAAAAAATGTACATTTTTCCCACAAAAAATGTTACTTAGCCCACAATTTTCATTTTTACAAGGGTAACAGGAGAAAATGTACCATACAATTTATTGTGCAATTTTTGCTGAGTACAGTGATACTCCATATGTGGTGGAAAACTATTCTAAAGGGGCAACGCAGGGTTCAGAAGGGAAGGAATGCCATTAGAGTTTTGGAGTGTAAAATTGACTGAAGTAGATAATGGACACCATATTGCGCTTGCTGAACCCTTTTGGGCCTAAACAGTGGAAACCCCCTCACAAGACCCCAATTTTGGAAGGTACACTTCTCATGGAATTAATCTAGAAGTTTGGTAAGCATCTTGAACCTGCAGGTGCTTCACAGAATTTTATAACATTGAGCTGTGAAAATGAGACATTGACTTTACCACCATAATTTTCATTTTCACAAGGATAACAGGAGAAAATAGACCACACAATTTTTTTTATGCCATGTCTCCTGAGTTCGCCAATACCCTACATGTATTGGTAAACTAGTTTTCAGACTAATGCCGGGAGTGCGATAATATATTGCAGATTTTGCTTTTATGGTTCGGGGTAAGTGGACCCATGGCAGTTCGAGTTCGCAAGGTTTGGCCAGACTTTAGATAAATGTTCAATTTGGTACATGAACTTGACCCTGAACCCTGAACCCCATACAAGTCAAGGTTGGGGGTTGCAAAAAGAAGCAAAAATGAGGCAATTTCCCTACAGACGTGTATGTGGGTAATGGAAAAATTGGTGTGGGCTTCCGCCTATTTTTGATAACCAGCACAGGTAAAGCAGACAGTTGTGGGCTACAACCCTTAGCTGTCTGCTTTACCTAAGCTGGTTATCAAAAATAGAGAGGAGCCGACGACATTTTTTTTAAATGACTTATTTAAATAATTTGAAAAAATGTCTTGGAGTTCTCCCTATTTTTGATAACCAGACAAGGTAAAGCATACAGCTAAGGGTAGCAGTAACCTCGACTTCTCACTATCGATAATGATACTAACAGTGGCTCATGAGAAATATCGGTCTCTCTATCCCTATCCCTCTCTCCATTTCCCTCTCTCCCCAGGAGCCGACTCTGACTTCCCAGGAGGGTCTGCAGGAAAAATGCTTTTGCTACCAATTGACTTCCATTATGCTTTTTATGTTGACCGGAAGAGACCTCTGAAACCTCATTCTGACAATGTTCCAACTGTTGGTCAATGGCAGACTCAAAATTTTTCACGTTCGTGACAAACTCTAGGCCTGCCACTGGACCAGCAATGACTTCTGGAGCCTCATTCTGAGAACTTTCTCAGAACAAGGCTCTTTAGGTCGCTTCTAGTCAAAGGCAGGCCCAGAATTTGTTATACTGATGAGAAATTCCATACCTACCACTGAACGGGAGTGACCTTTGGAGACTCTTTCCGAGAATGTTCTTAGAAAAAGTCTCCAGAGGTCATTGACGGTCATCAACAGGCCTTGAATTTCTCACAGCACTAAATTTTTCACACAATCTTTGCTGTACATGGCAATATGCCACATGTTGCTATACAGTACTGCTTTGTCACACATCAGGACTCGGGAGGGAATGAGCGCTATTTAAAACACACATTTTCTTAGAATTGTTTGCGTACTCCATATACAGAGCCTCTAAGTGCCAGTACAGCAGAATCTCCGCTCAAGTGACCCTATTTTGCAAATTACACCCCACTGGGAATTTATCTACAGATGTAGTGATGATTTTGACCCCATGGGTGTTTTTTAGAAACAAGCAGCAATGGATGTTACTGAGTGAAAATTGCAAACCTGGCAATGCCCGTACATTGTAGTGCCAAGTACGCTGTAGAGCTCATAGATTGGGTCCAGCTTGTGATTTTGGAGACACACACCATAAAAATTAAGCATGCTGTCCTCACTAGAGAAATTTCAAACATGTGGACACTAAATGGGGTTTACGCACACTGGGGGTTTCAGAAGAAGGGGGACATTTGGAATTGGGAGTATATAATTCACTGGATATATGTTGGGAGTGGGCATTTCCCTTTTTCCAAAGCCTTTGTGTTACCAGTATTGTGGAAACCCCCTTTTATTCTGTTAACAGATGATGGACTTGAGTGAAGAATTTTTTTTGTGGATTGAGTTGAAGCTTTTATTTGGAATATTTTACATTACATTTTTGATCACATTCATCCTGTTTGGAGCATTTACATTGGTGTTTCTATCTAAATCTGCCAATACTGTGATTCATATGAAAACCCTGAGGGATCCATTCACTATAATAAGTCAGCAAAGGTACTCTGGACTAAGTTTGGCCTCTGTGTTCTTTTCAGAAGTACAAAAAACTGAGGTTAACCGTGCTATTATGAAAGCTTAAAAATTTGGGCCCCATCAGATAATAGGCCACAGAGTCCCAGTGTTTCCATCTGCCTCATTACAGGAAATGTTCCATTGGGGATTCTGTCTGAATCATGTATTTCACAGATTTACACAAGCCTTACATTGATCTTTGGAAGGAAGAATGGACAAATCAATAGCAGATCAAGAATTGGTTTTATTTATTTTTTACGTCATTTACCGTGAGGTATTATTGATTAGATGGTTTTATTCTCCAGGTCACTTGCTTTTTTTTACAAAAAAAAATGTCTTTGCATCTCCCTATTTGAAGCGCTATCTTTTTTCTACATTGCTGCTGACAGAGTCATGTGAGGGGTTTCTTTTGCCGGACGAGTTTAAGGTTTTTTGTACCATTTTGAGGCATATAACATTTTTTGATCGCTTCGTTTTCCATTTTTGGGAGGCAGAATGAACAAAAGAAAAAAAAAGCATTTCAGGAAAATGGTTTATGATTTCTTTTATGCCATTCGCAGTATAATAAAATTGAGGGGTTCACTTCATTCTTCGGGTCAGTACGGTTACAGCGATAGCACATTTATGTTACTTTTTATGTTTTGCTGCTTCTACTCAATAAAAGCAATTTTATAAAGAAAACAACTGATTGTTTTAGCAATGCTTTATTCTAAAAACTATAGTTTTTTTTATTTCTCTGCTCACGGAACTAAGTGGGGTCTTGGTTTTTGGAGGACAACATGATGTTTCTTGCAATATCATTCTTATTTACATTTGACTTTTGACATTTGTGATTGTGTTTTATTCCACTTTTTTTGGAGCTTTGATGAAAAAATATAATTTTTCAAAAAGAATATTCGAAAGTTATTATAGGAGTCATGAATATAACTGCACATATGGTTTCTTAACCCCATATAGAAATCACTGTCAAAATGAATGCACTTCAAACAGCATTAATTATGTTATACCGTAGTTAATTGTTACTATTTAATATTAACAATTTCAATTAGATATTGATCTTAGTATTCAAATATTGTGTATATTATTATTATTATTATTATTATTATTATTATTATTATAGTGCCATTTATTCTATGGTGCTTTACATGTGATAAGGGGTACATGTAATAGCAACAAAGTACAATAGTCTTGAACAATACAAGGCACAGTCAGGTACAGGAGGAGAGAGGACCCTGCTCGTGAGGGCTCATAGTCTACAAGACATGGGTGAGGATACAGTAGGTGAGGGTACATATGGTCATGCGGCGCCATAGTGGACTGAGTGATACTGCAGGTTGTAGGTTTATTACCATAAAATGATAGAGCAAACTCACTCTTGATAAATAATCTGAAGTATATAATATAAGTAGGAATACATTCAGAAAAATATCCAAACTCCAAGAAGAGATGCAGTCACCAAAGCATTATTTATCAAGGACTGAGTATGTTCTATCATTTATGGTAATATACAATATTTGAATACTGTGATTAATGTCTAAATGGAACTGATGATTTTAACCCCTTCCTGACCATGGGACATAAATTATGTCCTATTTTTACGTGGCTTATCGACCAGGATGTAACATTACGGCCTAAAATTCATTTGATTGCCGTGGCCATAGCAAGGGCTTTAAAATGATGCTCCCTGCTATTTCTCACAGCTGAAGACCTTTGCTTGACCCCAGGGGGTGTCATCACCACTCCCCATCCATGATAGCTATGATTCGCTGTTCAAATCTGAACCGCCAATCACTGGGATCACACTTTTTTTAGGCAAAAAATGACTTCAGTGCAATATGGTAAGATCCAGCTAGCACTGGGGCTTCAGCAGCCCCGATCATTGGCTGGAGGCCAGCAGACACGGCGCCCCCCCCCGGGCAGCACTAATTGGAGCGATCATGCTATGACGTACAATCACCGCTGTTTAATCTCCGCGTCACTGCCAAATTGCTGCCACCGCAAGTATTGCCCCTCCTCCGATCTCTTCATCTGCCCCCCCTTCAGATCGCTCCATCTGCCCCCTCTTCTCCTATATCTTCATCTGCCCTCCTCCAACATCTCTATCTACACCCTGCATTCTCCTTCCTTCTGCCTCGATTCTCCTGCTCAGTGTGATCCTTCGGCTTCTCCTGTCCCCCCCTTCGACTTCTCCTGTCATTCTCCAATGTTCCCTTGCCTGCTGCCGCCAATGTCCGGATCCTCCTGCCAGGTCGTTCTAGGTCTTCATCGTCTGGACGCATCTGCCTCCATTGCTGGGTCCTTCCGGGGTCCTGCTTGATTGAGTCATCCAGTGTGCAGTACTGTGTGCAGAAACAAGAAGGGTCTCCCTTTGTCGCTAACTGGGCAACTGTTCCGAAAGGGCAAGAGAAGAGGCCTTTGTAGCGACAACATGCTTGTGGTCAAGTTTCTTCTTGACCACAATCCATGATCCTGGCACCACACCACCATTTGAGGTTCTTTTTCACAGGTCCAGAAACCGAACTGTGCCATGGGGTACAACCGGTACATAGGGGAAGTTGATCTCTCTGATCAATTCCTCAAGCCGTACAGTGCAGCACAAAAGGCTAAGGTGTGGTATATAAGAAGCTGGTTGTGCACCTAGTACATCTGGCACTTTAGAACATGTTCATGTTATCATGATGTGCAGGCAGCACCAACACCTTCCTTCCGTTCTAGGAGGTAGTAGTCAAGGCTCTGATGTTTGGAGATCAGGAGGCAGTGAGCCCCAGTACCTCTGGAACTGAAGGTTCTCATTTTGTACGAGGGCAACATTTCCCAGGTAAGGTTCCTCAAGCAGCCAGAAAAGGAAGGACACAGAGAAAGTATAGAGTGTGTCACAGGAACGGGATTAGAAAGGCCACAACATGGCAATGTGACACCTGCCCTGACAAGTCTGGACTCTGCATCAAGGACTGTTTTAGAATCTACCACACACATGCCAACCAGACATACTCCCCACAACTCACATAATACAAAAAAACACTTGCATGCCAACCTGATATTCCCTCCCTCACATGTCAACCTGATGTTCCATCCCTCACATGTCAACCTGATGTTCCATCCCATAGCAAAAATACACACTTTCATCGTCAACATGCAACATAGATTATGGAATGGGCATTGATCCAGGGAACTAGTCTGATTGCCATATGTGGAGTTTCCCCTAATGTGGAGTTTTTGCTGCATGGGGTTTTTGTTTACTCTGGATCAACATGGGGAACATGGTAGTTAAAAGTACTCAGCACACATACAGATACATATAGATAGGTTCCCTGGAAGGTCTAGTTTCCAAATTAAGGTCACCTGTGGGGAGTTTCCACTGTTTAGATGTATCAGGGTCTCTGCAAATGCGACATGACACCCGCACATCAGTCCATCAAAATCTGCGCTGCAACACGACACTTCTTCCCATCCGAGCCATGCCGTTCATCTAAACAGTGGTTTCCCCCCACATATGGGATATCAGAATACTCAAAAGAAATTGCCGAACACATTTTGAGGTCCATTTTAACCTGTTGCACTTGTGAAAATGAAAAATTAGAGACAAAAGGGTACTTTACACGCTGCAATATCGGTACCGATATCGCTAGCGAGTGTACCCACCCCCGTCGGTTGTGCATCACGGGCAAATCACTGCCCATGGAGCACAACATCGCTAATACTAATCACACGGACTTACCTTCCCTGCAACGTTACTATGGCCTGCAATCCTCCTCCTTTCTAAGGGGGCAGTTCATGCGGCGTCACAGCGACGTCACAAGGCAGCCATCCAATAGCAAAGGAGGGGCGGAGATGAGCGGCCGGAACATGCTGCCCACCTGCTTCCTTCCTCATTGCCGGTGGACGCAGGTAAGGAGATGTTCATTGTTCCTGCGGTGTCACACACAGCGATGTGTGCTGCCACAGGAATGACGAACAACATTGTACCTGCAGCAGCAATGATATTTGGGAAAGGAGCGACATGTCAGCGAGCAACGATTTTTCACATTGTTGCACTCGTTGATCGTCGCTCCTTGGTGTCACGCGCTGCAATGTCACTAACGGCGTGACCCTGACGATATATCGTTAGCGATGTTGCAGCGTGTAAAGCACCCTTTAGAGAACATTTTTGTGGTAACATTTTATTTTTTTCATATTCACAGCGCAAAATTATAAAATTCCATGAAGCACTTTGCAGTTCAAAGTGCTCAGCTCACATCTAGTTAGGTTCCTTGGGGGTTTAATTTGCGCTTGAAAAGTCAAATGGCGCTCCTTGCCGTGAGCCTAAACAGTAGTTTTTCACCACATATGGGGTATCGGCATACTCAGGAGATATTGTACAATAAATTTTATAGTGCAATTTTTCTTATCTGAGTTGTTGTCCTAAGAATTATTTTTGGCTCACCATCTGATTGGGATGGAAGGTCTCCATATGGTTTAAGTGGTATTTTTGTGCTGTGCAGGGCCTACTAGGGACATGCAGGGTTTCCCGTTAGTGAATGGGGGCACCACAATCCTAGGGAGTCATACCCTGCATTGCTAAGTAGGGAGAGGCTGACTAGGGCTGATTTAGGGCCAGTCTGTGTCCGAGCACGTGTTAACACTAGAACTACTGGACTCGTAACACCTACAGTTAGGTCCAGAAATATTTGGACAGTGACACAAGTTTTGTTATTTTAGCTGTTTACAAAAACATGTTCAGAAATACAATTATATATATAATATGGGCTGAAAGTGCACACTCCTAGCTGCAATATGAGAGTTTTTACATCCAAATCGGAGAAAGGGTTTAGGAATCATAGCTCTGTAATGCATAGCCTCCTCTTTTTCAAGGGACCAAAAGTAATTGGACAAGGGACTCTAAGGGCTGCAATTAACTCTGAAGGCGTCTCCCTCGTTAACCTGTAATCAATGAAGTAGTTAAAAGGTCTGGGGTTGATTACAGGTGTGTGGTTTTGCATTTGGAAGCTGTTGCTGTGACCAAACAACATGTGGTCTAAGGAACTCTCAATTGAGGTGAAGCAGAACATCCTGAGGCTGAAAAAAAAGAAAAAATCCATCAGAGAGATAGCAGACATGATTGGAGTAGCAAAATCAACAGTCAGGTACATTCTGAGAAAAAAGGAATTGACTGGTGAGCTTTGGAACTCAAAAAGGCCTGGGCGTCCACGGATGACAACAGTGGTGGATGATCGCCGCATACTTTCTTTGGTGAGGAAGAACCCGTTCACAACATCAACTGAAGTCCAGAACACTCTCAGTGAAGCAGGTGTATCTGTCTCTAAGTCAACAGTAAAGAGAAGACTTCATGAAAGTAAATACAAAGGGTTCACATCTAGATGCAAACCATTCATCAATTCCAAAAATAGACAGGCCAGAGTTAAATTTGCTGAAAAACACCTCATGAAGCCAGCTCAGTTCTGGAAAAGAATTCTATGAACAGATGAGACAAAGATCAACCTGTACCAGAATGATGGGAAGAAAAAAGTTTGGAGAAGAATGGGAACGGCACATGATCCAAGGCACACCACATCCTCTGTAAAACATGGTTTAGGCAACGTGATGGCATGGGCATGCATGGCTTTCAATGGCACTGGGTCACTTGTGTTTATTGATGACATAAACAGCAGACAAGAGTAGCCGGATGAATTCTGAAGTGTACCGGGATATACTTTCAGCCCAGATTCAGCCAAATGCCGCAAAGTTGATCGGACGGCGCTTCATAGTACAGATGGACAATGACCCCAAGCATACAGCCAAAGCTACCCAGGAGTTCATGAGTGCAAAAACGTGGAACATTCTGCAATGACCAAGTGAATCACCAGATCTTAACCCAATTGAGCATGCATTTCACTTGCTCAAATCCAGACTTAAGACGGAAAGACCCACAAACAAGCAAGACCTGAAGGCTGCGGCTGTAAAGGCCTGGAAAAGCATTAAGAAGGAGGAAACCCAGCGTTTGGTGATGTCCATGGGTTCCAGACTTAAGGCAGTGATTGCCTCCAAAGGATTCGCAACAAAATATTGAAAATAAAAATATTTTGTTTGGGTTTGGTTTATTTGTCCAATTACTTTTGACCTCCTAAAATGTGGAGTGTTTGTAAAGAAATGTGTACAATTCCTACAATTTCTATCAGATATTTTTGTTCAAACCTTCAAATTAAACGTTACAATCTGCACTTGAATTCTGTTGTAGAGGTTTCATTTCAAATCCAATGTGGTGGCATGCAGAGCCCAACTCGCGAAAATTGTGTCACTGTCCAAATATTTCTGGACCTAACTGTATATAGAAATACATGGTGCAAAGTAGTCAAAATGACTACCTCAGTAGTTCTAATGTTAGTATACGTCCTGCACTTTATCTATTTATGTTTGTTTGTGAATTAGTCTCTGACATTTTAAATAACATGATTAAAAGTTATATTTTATTAGGGTTCCCCCTCTTTTTTTTGAACACCTACTCCCCATTTTTCATTGGCTGTGGCCTGGTTATATATAATTTTTTTTAACCTTGACAAAATTAAAACTTTTGAGCTCAAATAACATTTTTGTGGAGAAAATGTGATTTTTTTTATTTTCTCGGTTCAATGTTCCAAGCTGATGCTAACGACCTTGGGGATAATGGTTCCCACCACACATTTAGATAAGTTATTTGGGGGTCTAGTTTCCAAAATAGGGTCACAGGTGGGGGGTTTCCACTGTTTAGGCACATCAGGGGCTCTTCATTTGAAGGCGTCCGCTAACGATTCCAGACAATTTTGCATTTGAAAAGTCAAATGGCATTACTTCCCTTCCAAGCCCTGCCATGAGCCTAAACAGTGATTTTCCACCACATATGGGGTATTGGAGTACTCAGGAGAAATTGCACAACAAATTTTATGGTGCATTATTTCCTGATACCCTTGTAAAAATGCAAAATGTTATGGCTAAAGTAACATTTTTGTGCAAAAAATTAAAATTTTCATTTTTTCCTTCCACATTGCTTTGGTTCCTGTGAAGCACCTAAAGGGTTAACAAACTTCTTGCATGTGGTTTTGAGCAGTGTGACATGTTCAGTTTTCAGAATGGTGTCACTTTTGGGTATTTGTCCTATTGGGCTGGGGCAATTGATGGCATGGTAGTGTTGTTTTAAAAAGACAGAGACATCTAAAATGTGTCTCCAAATGTTCTGCAGAGGTTGCTGCCAGTGTTATTGGAAACAGAGGTCTATGCCTGCCACTAGCCCACTAATGCATGTCTTGATTTAAAAAAAAAAAAAAAAAAAAAAAAAGGCCCACAGCTATTGTGGTTCTTAGACCATAACTCCCTGGTGTTTTAAAGCCCTATGGGAAAGGGGCAATTCCCTATAGGGCAGGGGCAATTGCCTTCCAAAACAGCAGTACAATACCATCAGAGACTAAAAGATGTGTCTCCAAATGTTAGGTGGTGGCTACTGCCACTTTTCTTGGAAATAGATGTCTACGCCTGCCATTCGGCCACTAACGCATCTCTTGATTTTTTTTAAGGCTTTTTTCTAGCTTTACATGACTTGAGCCTTGCATCTAGGAGCCTATTACGAACTGTTCTTGCTGTGCACTTCACCCCAGCTGCCATTTGCCATTCCTTTTGTAGATCAGTCATGGCCAGCCCAATCTCCAGACCTGAACTCCATTGAAAACCTCTGGAATGTAATCAAGACGAAGATGGATAGTCACAAGCCATCAAAGAAAGAACTGCTTAAATGTTTGCACCACGAGTGGCATAAGGTCACCCAAATGCAGTGTGAAAGACTGGTGGAAAACATGCCAAGACGCATGAAAGCTGTGATTAAAAATCATGGTTATTCCACACAGTATTGATTTCTGAACTCTTCCGGAGTTAAAACATTAGTATTGTTGTTACTAAATGAATATGAACTTGTTTTCTTTGCATTATATGAGGTGTGTGAAAGCAATGCATTGTTTTCTTATTCTTCTAACCATTTCTCATTTTCAGAAAATAAATAAAAAAATTATTGCTTGGAAATTGGGAGACCTGTTGTCAGTAGTTTATAGAATAAAAGAGCAGTTTACATTTTACTCAAAAAATATACCTATAAAGAGAAAAATCAGAAAAACTGAAAATTTTGCAGGGGTCTCAATTTTTGCCAGAGCTGTAATTATATGTATATATATATATATATATATACTGTATATATATATATATATATATATATATATATATTTACCGTATTTTTCGCTTTATAAGATGTACCTGATTATAAGACACACCCCCAAATTTGGTGAAGGAAAAGAGAATTTTTTTTTAACTGTTAAATGGGGTCTGTCTTATAATGCCAGTGTCCGTCTAACAAATCATATAGGGTATATGTCCCTCATGGCCCCCCCATCCTAAAATTAGCTCCCTTAATCTGGATATGGCCCCCTTATATTGAATATAGCCCCCTTGTGCTGGCACATGTCCCCCAGTGATGCCACATGTCTCCCATTGATGGTACACATCCCCTATTGCTGGCACACATCCCCTATTGCTGGCACACGTCCCCTATTGCTGGCACATGTCTCCTATTGATGGAACACATCCCCTATTTATGGCACACATCCCCCTGTGTTTGATATGGCCCTTTATGGATGGCACACCTCCCCCTGTGTTTGATATGGCCCCCTATAGATGGCACACCTCCCCTGTGTTTGATATGGCCCCCTATGGATGACACACCTCCCCCTGTGTTAGATATGGCCCCCTATGAATGGCATACCTCCCCCTGTGTTAGATATGGCCCCCTATGGATGGCACACCTCCCCCTGTGTTTGATATTACCCCCTATGGATGACACACCTCCCCCTGTGTTTGATATGGCCCCCTATGGATGGAACACCTCCCCTATGTTTGATATAGCCCTCTGTGGATGGCACACCTCCCCTGTGTTTGATATGGCCCCCTATAGATGGCACACCTCCCCTGTGTTTGATATGGCCCCCTATGGATGGCACACCTCCCCCTGTGTTAGATATGGCCCCCCTATGGTTGGCACACTGCTCCCTGTGTTAGATATGGCCCCCTATGGATGGCACATCTCCCCCTGTGTTAGATATTGCCCCCTATTGATAGCACACCTCCCCCTGTGTTAGATATGGCCCCATGCTGCTGCCCATAGTAAAATAAAACACTCTTTCCCTACCTTCTCCAGCACTGCAATTCCGGTGTCTCCATCCATGCTGCTGAGCTCCTGCACTTCCTGGTTCTCTGTGCCGGTCATGTGATCGACACAGCAGAGTGATATCATCTCTGTGTGCCTGATCACAGCGGCAGCAGAGAGACCAGGAGATCAGCGCTGGAGGTGGTAAGTAAAGAGTTTTTTATTTTACTATGGGCATCAGCATGGAGGCCATATCTAACACAGGGGGGGCATGTGCCATCGAAGTGGGTCGCAGGCAGATATAATATGCGCCAATGCCCCGGCCCATCACCGCGGTGCGGTTTCAGCACCACGGTGATGGACAGCGGCAGTGCATATTATATGAACGGGAGCAGGAGATCTCCCACTGCCTCCTGCAGCTTTCACCAGCCTCCACCAGCCTGCCGCACCGTCCAGCACCGCTCCAGAGCTGCAGCCACCTCCCCGGGACCCTGTAGAATATATATATATATACTAGAAGGTGGCCCGATTCTACGCATCGGGTATTCTAGAATTTACGTATTGTGTAGTTCATGTATGATTTTTGTTATATATATATATAGATGTTTTTGTGTGTAGTTACCAAGTGTTTGTGTAGGGCGCTGTACATGTTCTGGGTGTTGTCTGGGTGTGACGGGGGGTGAGAGCGGTGTTGTATGTGTGTTGCGTGTGTTGCGTTGTTTGTGGAGCGCTGTGTGTCTGTAGCGTTGTGTGTGTGTGTTGCGCGGTTTGTGTGTGTGTGGTGTGTTTTGGGGGGAGGTATGTTTTGTGCAATGTGTGTGTTGTGCGGTATGTGCGTATATTTGTGTGTGCAGCGTTGTCTGTGTGTGTGGGTGTCTGTGTAGGGCAGTTGTTTGTGGTTCCCAGTGTGTGTGTGTGGTGTGTTGTGCAGTGCGCGCGCGTGTGTGTGTGTGTTGGGGGGAGGTGTGCACTTCCCATCGTGCTCCATCCCCCATGCAGCGCACTCCCCATCGTGCTCCATCCCCCATGCAGCACACTCCCCATCGTGCTCCATCCCCTATGCTGCGCACCCCCCATCGTGCTCCATCTCCCATGCTGTGCACTCCCAAACGTGCTCCATCCGCCATGCTGCGCACTCCCAAACGTGCTCCATCCACCATGCTGCGCACTCCCAAACGTGCTCCATCCGCCATGCTGCGCACTCCAAAACGTGCTCCATCCGCCATATTCTGCACTCCCCATCGTGCTCCATCCCCCATGCAGCGCACTCCCCATCGTGCTCCATCCCCTATGCTGCGCACCCCCCATCGTGCTACATCTCCCATGCTGTGCACTCCCAAACGTGCTCCATCCGCCATGCTGCGCACTCCCAAACGTGCTCCATCCACCATGCTGCGCACTCCCAAACGTGCTCCATCCGCCATGCTGCGCACTCCAAAACGTGCTCCATCCGCCATATTCCGCACTCCCCATCGTGCTCCATCCCCCATGCAGCGCACTCCCCATCGTGCTCCATCCCCTATGCTGCGCACCCCCCATCGTGCTACATCTCCCATGCTGCGCACTCCCAAATGTGCTTCATCCGCCATGCTGCGCACTCCCAAACGTGCTGCATCCGCCATGCTGCGCACTCCCAAACGTGCTCCATCTGCCATGCTGCGCACTCCCAAACGTGCTCCATCCGCCATACTCCGCACTCCCCATCGTGCTGCATCCCCCATGCTGCGCACTCCCAAACGTGCTCCATCCGCCATGCTGCGCACTCCCAAACATGCTCCATCCGCCATGCTGCGCACTCCCAAATGTGCTCCATCCGCCATGCTGCGCACTCCCAAACGTGGTCCATCCACCATGCAGCGCACTCCCAAACGTGCTGCATCCGCCATGCTGCGCACTCCCAAGCGTGGTCCATCCGCCATGCTGCGCACTCCCAAACGTGATCCATCCGCCATACTCCGCACTCCCCATCGTGCTGCATCCCCCATGCTGCGCACTCCCAAACGTGCTCCATCCGCCGTGCTGCGCACTCCGAAACATGCTCCGTCCGCCATGCTGCGCACTCCCAAACGTGCTCCATTCGCCATGCTGCGCACTCCAAAACGTGGTCCATCCGCCATGCTGCGCACTCCCAAACGTGCTCCATCCGCCATACTCCGCACTCCCCATCGTGCTGCATCCCCCATGCTGCGCACTCCCAAACGTGCTCCATCCGCCATGCTGCGCACTCCCAAACGTGCTCCATCCGCCATGCTGCGCACTCCGAAACGTGCTCCATCCGCCATGCTGCGCACTCCCAAACGTGCTCCAACCGCCATGCTGCGCACTCCCAAACGTGCTCCATCCGCCATGCTGCGCACTCCCAAACGTGCTCCATCCCCCATGCTGCGCACCCCCCATCGTGCTCCATCCCCCATGCTGCACCAGCTACCCGCAGCATCAGCCTCTCTGCCCGCAGCATCAGCCTCTCTCCTCCCAGCATCAACCTCTCTACCCGCAGCATCAGCCTCTCTCCTCCCAGCATCAGCCTCTCTCCTCCCAGCATCAGCCTTTTCTGTCCCCAGCATCAGCCTCTCTGTCCCCAGCATCAGCCTCTCTCATCCCAGCACCAGCCTCTCTCCTCCCAGCATCAGCCTTTTCTGTCCCCAGCATCAGCCTCTCTCCTCCCAGCCTACCCCAGCCTCAGCCTCCCCCAGCATCAGCCTCCCCCAGCATCAGCCTCTCTCCTCCCAGCATCAGCTTCTCTCTTCCCAGCATCAGCCTCTCTCCTCCCAGCATCAGCCTCTCTCCTCCCAGCATCAGCCTCTCTCCTCCCAGCCTACCCCAGCCTCAGCCTCCCCCAGCATCAGCCTCTCTCCTCCCAGCATCAGCCTTTTTGGTCCCCAGCATCAGCCTCTCTCCTCCCAGCCTACCCCAGCCTCAGCCTCCCCCAGCATCAGCCTCTCTCCTCCCAGCATCAGCCTCTCTCCTCCCAGCATCGGCCTTTTCTGTCCCCAGCATCAGCCTCTCTCCTCCCAGCCTACCCCAGCCTCAGCCTCCCCCAGCATCAGCCTCCCCCAGCATCAGCCTCTCTCCTCCCAGCATCAGCCTCTCTCTTCCCAGCATCAGCGTCTCTCCTCCCAGCCTACCCCAGCCTCAGCCTCCCCCAGCATCAGCCTCTCTCCTCCCAGCATCAGCCTCTCAACTCCCAGCATCAGCGTCTCTCCTCCCAGCCTACCCCAGCCTCAGCCTCCCCCAGCATCAGCCTCTCTTCTCTCAGCCTCCCCATCCCAGCCTTCCCCAGGATCAGCCTCTCTCCTCCCTGCCTCCTCCAGCACGCCGTGCTCCTCTGCCGACACTCACAGATCCGATCGCATACACTCACACACACCCGATCGCATACACTCACACACACCCGATCGCATACACTCACACACACCCGATCGCATACACTCACACACACCCGATCGCATACACTCACACACACACACATTGACGATATTGCACATACACGCTCATACTCACAACATCCGGAGATACCACATGCTTCTGGCCATGTGATCCTCCGGCAGGTACTGGAAGCTCACAGCACAGTATCGCCGCCGAGAAGCAAGCGATATCCCAGGATGTTGTGAGTATGTGGATGCGATGTGAGGTGTGTGATGTGTGTGTGAGGTGTGTGTGAGAGTGAGTGTGATCTGATGTTACATAGTTACATAGTTACATAGTTACTTAGGTTGAAAAAAGACCTAGGTCCATCTAGTTCAACCTTCCTCCACCAGCTCTACATTTAGTCACTAAGTCATTTATAACCAACAATGTTTTGTGTACTGAGGAAATCATCCAGCCCTTTTTTAAAAGCTGTTATAGAATCTGCCATTACTACCTCTTGTGGTAGTGTATTCCACAGTCTGACCGCTCTAACTGTAAAGAACCCTTTCCTATTTAGGTGTCGGAATCGCTTTTCTTCCACTCGCAGTGAGTGCCCCCTGGTCCTTAGTACTGTCTTTGGAAGAAATAAGTCATGTGCCAGTCCTTTATATTGACCACACATGTATTTATACATATAAATGAGATCTCCTCTGAGACGTCTTTTTTCTAAGCTAAACATATCTAACTTTTTCAACCTGTCATCATATGGGAGGCCTTCCATTCCTTGTAATAGTCTAGTTGCCCGCCTTTGAACTGACTCTAACTTCTGAATGTCCTTTTTAAAATGTGGAGCCCAAAACTGGATCCCGTATTCCAGATGTGGCCTTACAAGTGATTTATAGAGGGGTAACAATACGTTGGGATCACGGGATCTAATCTCTCTTTTTATACACCCTAAAATCTTGTTTGCTTTAGCAGCTGCTGCTTGACATTGAGTGCTGCTGCTCAGCTTATTTGTAATGAGAATACCCAAGTCCTTCTCCTGTTCTGTAGTCCCGAGTTTACTTCCATTTAATGTATACGCAGCTATAGGATTACTCCGTCCTAGGTGCATTACTTTACATTTATCAACATTAAATCTCATTTGCCAAGTATCTGCCCATTCTGACATCTTATCCAGATCTTTTTGTAATATTGTACTATCCAGGTCAGTTTTTAATATCCTACATAGTTTGGTGTCATCGGCAAAGACTGACACTGTACTATCAATCCCATCCACAAGGTCATTAATAAAGAGAGTAAAAAGAATCGGTCCAAGCACAGATCCCTGCGGCACCCCACTGCTGACTATAGCCCATTTAGAGAATGTACCATTTATGACTACTCTTTGTTTCCTATCTTTTAGCCAATTCCTTACCCAGTTGCATATTGTGTCCCCTAGTCCTTGCTTCTGGAGCTTTAGTATAAGGCTATTATGTGGTACAGTATCAAATGCCTTTGCAAAGTCCAAATAAATCACATCAGCTGCATTACCAATATCCAGGTTTGAACTTACCCCCTCATAGAACCCCAACAGGTTGGTTAGACACGACTTATCTTTCATGAATCCATGCTGTTTGTCAGTTATCATATTATTTTCTGCAATATATTTTTGCATGTCATCCCTTAAATTGCCCTCAAAAACTTTGCATACTACTGATGTCAGGCTTACTGGACAGTAGTTGCCTGGATCTACCCTCTTACCTTTCTTAAATATCGGTACCACATCAGCAATCCTCCAATCCTGAGGCACCAACCCTGTTACAAGTGAGTCTAAAAAGATGAGATACAGCGGTCTGTCGATTACGGAGCTCAATTCCCTCAATATTCGTGGATGAATGCCATCTGGCCCTGGGGATTTGTCAATGTTTAATTTACTCAGACGTAGGCGTACTTCATCTTGTGTTAAATTAATTATATCGGGTGGTGGACTTTGATTTTTCACTTGTTGAATGATCCCTGGTACAGTCAGTTCCTTGGTGAATACAGATGAGAAATGCCTATTTAATATCTCAGTCTTTTGTTTGTCCTCTATAACTAACTTGTTATTATATTTTAAGGGGCCGATACTATCCTTTGTTTTCCTTTTGGCATTAATGTGTTTATAAAAGATTTTGGGATTTATTTTAATGTCATTGGCGATTTTTGTTTCAGTAGCTAATTTTGCCTGTTTGATTTCTTTTTTACATTTCCTATTGATATCTTTATACTCCTGCAATGCTATTTCTGTATTCTCAGCCTTTAAGATTTTAAATGCCCTTTGTTTTTGTTTTTTTATACTTTGTAAAGTCTTATTTATCCATAGTGGTTTCTTTTTATTCCTGGACATTTTATTACCTGAGGGTATACGTTTTTTACAGGACTCTAGTAGTATATCCTTAAACTTACCCCATTTATGTTCGGTATCCCCAGTTACCATGACTTTGTCCCAATCTACACATTTAAGCTCTTCCCTTAATTTGTTGAAATCAGCTTTCCTAAAATTCCAGGTTTTAGCATTCCCCCTTTGAAATGTTCTATTGAATATTATGTTGAAGCTTACCATATTATGATCGCTGGTGCCCAAGTGCTCCCAGACCTGTAGATCTGAAATTGTATCCGGTCTATTTGACAGGACCAGATCTAGCAAATTATCTCCCCTGGTCGGTTCACCTACCATCTGAGAGAGGAAATGGTCTTGAATGGTAGATAAGAACTTACAGCTTTTAGCAGAACCAGAAGATTCTATGTCCCACTGAATGTCTGGATAGTTGAAATCCCCCATAATAAGAACCCGATTATTATTATTAGCTGCCTTTTCAATTTGTTCCAGCATTTCACCCTCTATTTGTTCAGGTATGTTAGGAGGCTTATAGCAAACTCCAATTAGCATTTTTCCATTATTCCCCTCCCCATGTACATTTACCCATACTGACTCTACATTGTTGCTGTTCCCCTCAATGTCATCATACAACACAGGTTTTAGGTTAGATTTAATAAATATACACACCCCACCACCTTTTTGGCCTTTCCTGTCCTTCCTAAATGTACTATAACCCTGTATGTTTGTCACCCAGTCATGGCTTTCATCCAGCCAGGTTTCCGTAATGCCCACCACATCATAATCCATGGTTGACATAAGAGTCTCCAATTCATTCATTTTGTTTGCAAGACTTCTTGCATTTGCCAGTAGACATTTAATCCTATTAACACCTTTATTACTCCTAGCCTCCCTACGTTCCTTGTATGTCCCATCCCCCCCTAATCCTTCATTGACCCCTACCGTCTCCCTGTCTCTATCTGCTCTATCTATCCCCTTATTTGCTCCACTACCCTCCCTCCCCCCCGATCCTAGTTTAAAAGCTCCTCCATCCGTCTGACCATTTTCTCCCCCAGCACAGCTGCACCTTCCCCATTGAGGTGCAGCCCGTCCCTACCGTAGAGCCTGTAGCCGACTGAGAAGTCGGCCCAGTTCTCCATGAACCCGAACCCTTCCTTCCTGCACCAATTTCTAAGCCACATATTTATCTCCCTAAGCGCCCGCTGTCTTTCTAGTGACGCTCGTGGCACCGGTAGTATTTCTGAAAACACCACCTTGGAGGTCCTGGACTTCAGCTTCTCTCCTAGTTCCCTGTAATCATTTTTAAGGACCTTCCACCTGCCTCTAACTTTGTCATTAGTACCAATGTGCACCATGACAGCTGGGTTTTCCCCAGCCCCACCCAGCAATCTGTCTATCCGATCCACAATATGCCGAACCCGAGCACCCGGCAGACAACACACTGTTCGGCATTCACGGTCTCGGCGACAGATGACCCTGTCTGTCCGCCTAATTATAGAGTCCCCTACCACCAACATCTGTCTGGGCTTTGCTGTACTCCTATTTCCCTCCTTCCTACAGCAGTTGTTTTCCTGGTTGTTAGGAGCAACATCCTGCTGTAGTGACCCTAGTCCAGGCCCTTCATTCCTAATATCAGCCAAACAGGCATATTTACTAGGTTGTGCCAGGTCAGGACTAGGCTCCCTGACACTTTTCCCCCTACCTCTTCTTCTAACTGTTACCCAGCTACCTACCTCTGGGTCCTGATCTTCCCCACTTCCACCCTCCTCCATATCACTGGCCCCAGCCAGAGAAAGCTCAGTGAGCTCTAAACTCCTCTCCAGGTTTGCAATGCCCCTTAGTGTTGCAAGCTGCTTATTTAGATCAGTTACCTTGGCTTCCAAATACGCAACATGCTTGCATCGAGTGCAGACATAGTCACCCTCGAACGGCTGCTCAAGGCATGCATACATCTGACAAGATACACACTTGGTAGCATTGTCCATGGAGCACCTATCAAATGGGGATAAACAGTAAAGTAGAAAAACAAAGAGAAAAAAAAATGAAAAAAACCCAATGGGAAACGTATAAGGATAAATTCAAACTATGTTCTTGTGTCAAACTATGTAATTGTGTTGAAACTATGCACTTATCTTAAATTCAGCACTTTACTTCAGTTCAGCACCTCGCTCGCTCAGCACCTCGCTTGTGCTGGGTGGTTTATATAGATGTACAATGACTATCAGAAGCTGCTAGAAGCTTCTAGAAACAGGTGTGACTAATCCTACTAATTAAATCACAAGACTAACCTTTTTTTTTTTTTTTTTTCTTCCTTTTCACAGAATCACAAACAGACACACAATTCCCTAATGAAATTCAACAATTACAGTAATCACCACTATGTAATTGTGTTGAAACTATGCACTTATCTTAAATTCAGCACTTTACTTCAGTTCAGCACCTCGCTCGCTCAGCACCTCGCTTGTGCTGGGTGGTTTATATAGATGTACAATGACTATCAGAAGCTGCTAGAAGCTTCTAGAAACAGGTGTGACTAATCCTACTAATTAAATCACAAGACTAACCTTTTTTTTTTTTTTCCTTTTCACAGAATCACAAACAGACACACAATTCCCTAATGAAATTCAACAATTACAGTAATCACCACTATGTAATTGTGTTGAAACTATGCACTTATCTTAAATTCAGCACTTTACTTCAGTTCAGCACCTCGCTCGCTCAGCACCTCGCTTGTGCTGGGTGGTTTATATAGATGTACAATGACTATCAGAAGCTGCTAGAAGCTTCTAGAAACAGGTGTGACTAATCCTACTAATTAAATCACAAGACTAACCTTTTTTTTTTTTTTCCTTTTCACAGAATCACAAACAGACACACAATTCCCTAATGAAATTCAACAATTACAGTAATCACCACTATGTAATTGTGTTGAAACTATGCACTTATCTTAAATTCAGCACTTTACTTCAGTTCAGCACCTCGCTCGCTCGGTGCTGTGTGTGAATGTGTGTGTGTGAATGTGTGTGTGTGTGCTGTTATGTGTGTGCGTGTGTGTATGTTCCACCGCTACAGGACCTTGATGCGCTGGTAACTATGCTACCATGGTTACCAGCGTATCTCGTCCCCCGCTCGCACGGGAGCCCACACCAGCATACGCCGGCCAGCCCCAGCAATGCGAGGGTATGTGTCGGCTGGTTTGGCGGCGTACGCTGATGTGGGCTCCCAGGGGTACAGTACTCACCTGGTAGTCATGGCTCCGTGACCGTGTCGGTTCGGGGAATGCGTGGGGGGGCGGGGCCAGAGCTAGCGTGCATTGCGTGAGGGGGTCGGGGTGTGGCCGAGTTGCCAATGCCTGCAGGGTGCCGGGGCGAGAGGCCAATCTGTGGGGGGGCGGAGCCTGGGCGAGCGGCCGGCCAATCCGTGTGGGGGCGCAGCCTGGGCGAGCGGCCAAACCGTGCGGGGGGGGCGGGGCCATGGCGAGCCCAGCGGCCAATCAGCTTTGTGTCACCGTAAGGACACAATTTTGGAGCAAGACAGACAGACAGACAGACAGACAGACAGATAGACAGACAGACAGACAGACAGACAGACAGAATAAGGCAATTATATATATATATATAGATATATATACATACACCCGTATATTCGGATTATAAGACGCACCCCCTACCTTCCCCCAAAATTTGGGGGAACAAAAGTGCGTCTTATAAAGTGAAAAATACGGTGTGTATATATATATATATATATATTAATTCATTAATCTCAGAGTGGGAAAGGATATTCATTCACTCTATATTTACTGAATGAATATCCTTTACCATTTTGGGTATAATGAATTAAAATTGTTTTCAAAATTGAACAAAAAATGAAATCAGTTTCTCTTCTTGTACGTCGTTTTGCTGGCTATTTTGTTGTGCCTCCTGGACATTTGGGATAAACCTCAAACTACCTGCATATCCTTTCCAACTTTTAAAGTCATGAAATAAGAGTGAACCAAAATTTAACCAAAAATTGAATCAGAGATTCTCGTTTATGTCTGTTGTTGGCTGTATTGCCAGGCCTCATGGCCGACTAGATGGGCCTAATGCCTGGGTCCACAATCACTGTCTGTGGCTGACTCAATTGCTTCTTTCCCTGTGCTACTTACTGGTCAATCTCCTGTCCAGGATTCAGGCGCAGATGCCTCCTGGTCTGAAACTGTCTTTGCATTTTCTATCAGGAACCATGTACACTACTGTGTATTAGGGTAGCGTCCAGCTGTCTTTACCGCAGGACTAGAAATAAAAGCAGAAATATGCAGCCCCCCCAAAGGCCAAAACACTAAACAGACACATTTACAGACTGTTTGCCCGGAAAATGTTGGCATTTAGGCTTGTGGACACTCAAGCAATCTGATGGTGGCAGTCGTCCATCAGTGCGTGGTCCACAGCCATCACTATTTCTCTAGGAGTGCCGTCCCCACCTTACACAAGCAAGTACATGTCCCATAATATCAAGCATGTCTCATAATTATTTTGGCTAGGCCTCTCACTGACTGCAGATCCTTTACAACTTTGAGAGTCATAAATTAAGAGTGTGTTCAAAATTGAATCAAACCTAAAATCAGAGTGTCTCTTGTACACCTGTTTCTGTCTGTATCAACGTGCCTCCTGGTCATTTTGACTATGCCTCTCACTGCCTGCATATACTTTCCCTCTTTAAGAGTAATGAATAAAGAGTGTTTTCAAAATTGAACCAAAACTGGAATCAGAGTGTCTCCCGTACGTCTGTTGCTGGCTGTATTGCCTCCTGGTCATTTTGGCTAGGTCTTACACTGCCTGCATATCTTTTCCCAGTTTACGAGTCATGAAATAAGAATGTTTTGATAATTAAAGCAAAATGTATTCAGAGGTGCCACTCTCCGACTCTTCCAAGATTTATCTGAGTGCTTCCTTCTAATTTTTCGCAGCCCTGGCTCTTAGTGCATAGGCTTTATTACTGTAGGGATAGCTGCTGAAAAAGGGATAGTTTACCATTATCTTCATATAGGTAAGCCTACTTTCCTTACAGTCCTTGCTGCTGCAACTTAAAACCAAAAGACATGTATTAGACTCTATTACCTATTAATACCACTGTTAATTGCCTCTGTAATTTAATATGCACCAGCCATGTGTAAGGCACAGAAAAGTAGACGTGCTTTTTCTAGCACATGCACAGGTCAAGAGAATCGGGCAGGTTTGCCTGCTGCATGAGCACATCAAAAATCACTCATAGGCCCTTACTAGAGTTGAGCGCGGTTCGTGGTTCGTGGTTCTCCAGTTCGCGGCTCGAGTGATTTTGGGGCATGTTCTAGATCGAACTAGAACTCGAGCTTTTTGCAAAAGCTCGATAGTTCTAGAAACGTTCGAGAACGGTTCTAGCAGCCAAAAAACAGCAAAATCCTAGCTTGGTTTCTGCTGTAATAGTGTAAGTCACTCTGTGAATCAAACTATTATCACATTTCAGTGTATAGTGTGCGTGAACAGCGCCTTCAGATCACTGCTGTTTCTATAATGGCGATCGCCATTTTTTTTTTTTTTTTTTCTTGTCTTCCTTCCCTAAGCGCGCGCGTCTTGTGGGGCGGGCCAGCATGTCAGCCAATCACAGACACACACACACCTAAGTGGACTTTGAGCCAGAGAAGCAACGGCATGTGTGATAGGATCTGCATGTCACATGTCCCTGCATTATAAAACCGGACATTTTCTTCACGAACGCCATTATCTGCCTTCTGCGTCTTTGGTGTCAGACATCAGTGTCGCAGCTCCGTCCTCCTGAGTCCTATAGCCGATACAGCTGTATGCGCTGCATACACAGCGTTAGACAGCTTAGGGAGAGCACATTCTAGCAGTCCTTTTAAGGGCTCAAAGCGGCAGGGTCAGAGAGCCATAAGTGACAGGTCCTGCAAACAGCAACAGCGTCTGTGTAGCCCAGGTCAGGGATTTCCTCCCTGCATTTCACCATTAGGAGGGAATAGAAAGGCAGGCTTCCATTCCTCTACCCAGAGCACCACAATCCTGCCACTGTACCCTCTTGTCCTCTGCACACTCCAACTCATTCTAAGTAAGCCATTATACTAGCAAACATTCAGTGTACCTAGTGGCATCCTATACGTGGCTATTGGACTTTGCTATAGTCCCACTAGTGCAAAGACATTTGCAGAGCACGTCTGCCTGCATTGCACACTACAACTTTTTTAAACTAAGCAATTTTACTAGCAAACACTCAGTGTACCTAGTGGCATCCTATACGTGGCTATTGGACTTTGCTATAGTCCCACTAGTGCAAAGACATTTGCAGAGCACGTCTGCCTGCATTGCACACTACAACTTTTTTAAACTAAGCAATTTTACTAGCAAACACTCAGTGTACCTAGTGGCATCCTATACGTGGCTATTGGACTTTGCTATAGTCCCACTAGTGCCAAGACATTTGCAGCACGTCTGCCTGCGTTGCACACTCCAACTAATTATAACTAAGCCATTATACTAGCACACACTCAGTGTACCTAGTGGCATCCTATACGTGGCTATTGGACTTTGCTATAGTCCCACTAGTGCCAAGACATTTGCAGCACGTCTGCCTGCGTTGCACACTCCAACTAATTATAACTAAGCCATTATACTAGCACACACTCAGTGTACCTAGTGGCATCCTATACGTGGCTATTGGACTTTGCTATAGTCCCACTAGTGCCAAGACATTTGCAGCACGTCTGCCTGCATTGCACACTCCAACTAATTATAACTAAGCCATTATACTAGCACACACTCAGTGTACCTAGTGGCATCCTATACGTGGCTATTGGACTTTGCTATAGTCCCACTAGTGCCAAGACATTTGCAGCACGTCTGCCTGCGTTGCACACTCCAACTAATTATAACTAAGCCATTATACTAGCAAACACTCAGTGTACCTAGTGGCATCCTATACGTGGCTATTGGACTTTGCTATAGTCCCACTAGTGCCAAGACATTTGCAGCACGTCTGCCTGCGTTGCACACTCCAACTAATTATAACTAAGCCATTATACTAGCACACACTCAGTGTACCTAGTGGCATCCTATACGTGGCTATTGGACTTTGCTATAGTCCCACTAGCGCCAAGACATTTGCAGAGCGCATCTGCCTGCGTTGCACACTCCAACTAATTATAACTAAGCCATTATACTAGCACACACTCAGTGTACCTAGTGGCATCCTATACGTGGCTATTGGACTTTGCTATAGTCCCACTAGTGCAAAGACATTTGCAGCACGTCTGCCTGCGTTGCACACTCCAACTAATTATAACTAAGCCATTATACTAGCACACACTCAGTGTACCTAGTGGCATCCTATACGTGGCTATTGGACTTTGCTATAGTCCCACTAGTGCCAAGACATTTGCAGCACGTCTGCCTGCGTTGCACACTCCAACTAATTATAACTAAGCCATTATACTAGCACACACTCAGTGTACCTAGTGGCATCCTATACGTGGCTATTGGACTTTGCTATAGTCCCACTAGTGCCAAGACATTTGCAGCACGTCTGCCTGCGTTGCACACTCCAACTAATTATAACTAAGCCATTATACTAGCACACACTCAGTGTACCTAGTGGCATCCTATACGTGGCTATTGGACTTTGCTATAGTCCCACTAGTGCAAAGACATTTGCAGCACGTCTGCCTGCGTTGCACACTCCAACTAATTATAACTAAGCCATTATACTAGCACACACTCAGTGTACCTAGTGGCATCCTATACGTGGCTATTGGACTTTGCTTTAGTCCCACTAGTGCCAAGACATTTGCAGAACGCATCTGCCTGCGTTGCACACTCCAACTAATTATAACTAAGCCATTATACTAGCACACACTCAGTGTACCTAGTGGCATCCTATACGTGGCTATTGGACTTTGCTATAGTCCCACTAGTGCAAAGACATTTGCAGCACGTCTGCCTGCGTTGCACACTCCAACTAATTATAACTAAGCCATTATACTAGCACACACTCAGTGTACCTAGTGGCATCCTATACGTGGCTATTGGACTTTGCTATAGTCCCACTAGTGCCAAGACATTTGCAGAGCGCATCTGCCTGCGTTGCACACTCCAACTAATTATAACTAAGCCATTATACTAGCACACACTCAGTGTACCTAGTGGCATCCTATACGTGGCTATTGGACTTTGCTATAGTCCCACTAGTGCCAAGACATTTGCAGAGCGCATCTGCCTGCGTTGCACACTCCAACTAATTATAACTAAGCCATTATACTAGCACACACTCAGTGTACCTAGTGGCATCCTATACGTGGCTATTGGACTTTGCTATAGTCCCACTAGTGCCAAGACATTTGCAGAGCGCATCTGCCTGCGTTGCACACTCCAACTAATTATAACTAAGCCATTATACTAGCACACACTCAGTGTACCTAGTGGCATCCTATACGTGGCTATTGGACTTTGCTATAGTCCCACTAGTGCCAAGACATTTGCAGAGCGCATCTGCCTGCGTTGCACACTCCAACTAATTATAACTAAGCCATTATACTAGCACACACTCAGTGTACCTAGTGGCATCCTATACGTGGCTATTGGACTTTGCTATAGTCCCACTAGTGCAAAGACATTTGCAGCACGTCTGCCTGCGTTGCACACTCCAACTAATTATAACTAAGCCATTATACTAGCACACACTCAGTGTACCTAGTGGCATCCTATACGTGGCTATTGGACTTTGCTTTAGTCCCACTAGTGCCAAGACATTTGCAGAACGCATCTGCCTGCGTTGCACACTCCAACTAATTATAACTAAGCCATTATAGCCATTATACTAGCACACACTCAGTGTACCTAGTGGCATCCTATACGTGGCTATTGGACTTTGCTATAGTCCCACTAGTGCAAAGACATTTGCAGCACGTCTGCCTGCGTTGCACACTCCAACTAATTATAACTAAGCCATTATACTAGCACACACTCAGTGTACCTAGTGGCATCCTATACGTGGCTATTGGACTTTGCTATAGTCCCACTAGTGCCAAGACATTTGCAGAGCGCATCTGCCTGCGTTGCACACTCCAACTAATTATAACTAAGCCATTATACTAGCACACACTCAGTGTACCTAGTGGCATCCTATACGTGGCTATTGGACTTTGCTATAGTCCCACTAGTGCCAAGACATTTGCAGAGCGCATCTGCCTGCGTTGCACACTCCAACTAATTATAACTAAGCCATTATACTAGCACACACTCAGTGTACCTAGTGGCATCCTATACGTGGCTATTGGACTTTGCTATAGTCCCACTAGTGCCAAGACATTTGCAGAGCGCATCTGCCTGCGTTGCACACTCCAACTAATTATAACTAAGCCATTATACTAGCACACACTCAGTGTACCTAGTGGCATCCTATACGTGGCTATTGGACTTTGCTATAGTCCCACTAGTGCCAAGACATTTGCAGAGCGCATCTGCCTGCGTTGCACACTCCAACTAATTATAACTAAGCCATTATACTAGCACACACTCAGTGTACCTAGTGGCATCCTATACGTGGCTATTGGACTTTGCTATAGTCCCACTAGTGCAAAGACATTTGCAGCACGTCTGCCTGCGTTGCACACTCCAACTAATTATAACTAAGCCATTATACTAGCACACACTCAGTGTACCTAGTGGCATCCTATACGTGGCTATTGGACTTTGCTTTAGTCCCACTAGTGCCAAGACATTTGCAGAACGCATCTGCCTGCGTTGCACACTCCAACTAATTATAACTAAGCCATTATACTAGCACACACTCAGTGTACCTAGTGGCATCCTATACGTGGCTATTGGACTTTGCTATAGTCCCACTAGTGCAAAGACATTTGCAGCACGTCTGCCTGCGTTGCACACTCCAACTAATTATAACTAAGCCATTATACTAGCACACACTCAGTGTACCTAGTGGCATCCTATACGTGGCTATTGGACTTTGCTATAGTCCCACTAGTGCCAAGACATTTGCAGAGCGCATCTGCCTGTGTTGCACACTCCAACTAATTATAACTAAGCCATTATACTAGCACACACTCAGTGTACCTAGTGGCATCCTATACGTGGCTATTGGACTTTGCTATAGTCCCACTAGTGCCAAGACATTTGCAGAGCGCATCTGCCTGCGTTGCACACTCCAACTAATTATAACTAAGCCATTATACTAGCACACACTCAGTGTACCTAGTTGCATCCTATACGTGGCTATTGGACTTTGCTATAGTCCCACTAGTGCAAAGACATTTGCAGAGCACGTCTGCCTGCATTGCACACTACAACTTTTTTAAACTAAGCAATTTTACTAGCAAACACTCAGTGTACCTAGTGGCATCCTATACGTGGCTATTGGACTTTGCTATAGTCCCACTAGTGCAAAGACATTTGCAGAGCACGTCTGCCTGCATTGCACACTACAACTTTTTTAAACTAAGCAATTTTACTAGCAAACACTCAGTGTACCTAGTGGCATCCTATACGTGGCTATTGGACTTTGCTATAGTCCCACTAGTGCCAAGACATTTGCAGCACGTCTGCCTGCGTTGCACACTCCAACTAATTATAACTAAGCCATTATACTAGCACACACTCAGTGTACCTAGTGGCATCCTATACGTGGCTATTGGACTTTGCTATAGTCCCACTAGTGCCAAGACATTTGCAGCACGTCTGCCTGCGTTGCACATTCCAACTAATTATAACTAAGCCATTATACTAGCACACACTCAGTGTACCTAGTGGCATCCTATACGTGGCTATTGGACTTTGCTATAGTCCCACTAGTGCCAAGACATTTGCAGAGCGCATCTGCCTGCGTTGCACACTCCAACTAATTATAACTAAGCCATTATACTAGCACACACTCAGTGTACCTAGTGGCATCCTATACGTGGCTATTGGACTTTGCTATAGTCCCACTAGTGCCAAGACATTTGCAGAGCGCATCTGCCTGCGTTGCACACTCCAACTAATTATAACTAAGCCATTATACTAGCACACACTCAGTGTACCTAGTGGCATCCTATACGTGGCTATTGGACTTTGCTATAGTCCCACTAGTGCAAAGACATTTGCAGCACGTCTGCCTGCGTTGCACACTCCAACTCATTATAACTAAGTTACATTGTCAGGGATATTTATTCTTTATTATTCTGCTGTTAATAAAGCTAGACCACCACTGCAATCTTCACCACCTCTCAATTTTTACTACCACATTTTCAGTCCACAATCTTGTCGCAATCAACATGAGTGGCAAAATGACAGATGCTGGTGGAAAGGGGAAGAGGCGTGGTGGAAAAGGCAAAAAAGGTTTTGTCAGTGGGGAAGGTGGCAAAGCTCCATTATCATCTGCTGAAGATAGACCATCTACTAGCAAAAGTAAGATGTCTACTACTTATTGTGGACAATCCGATGTGCTCCCTTTATTACGGACACGAACAAGAAGAACAAAGGTAGATGATGGGCAAAAAAGGAAAATGCTTGAATGGATCTCAAGTGGTCCAACAAGTGCCCTCTCAGCCACTTCAAGTACCGCATCCAAAAAACACCATTCCTCTGAGTTGTCATCCCAATCACACTTGATTTCTCCCAGCTCTGAAGTCTCCATCAGCCCTGCACAGTATGGTGGAACTGAGATGGCTGAGTCTGCAGAGCTGTTCAGTCACACTATAGCCTGGGAATCAGAGGTCTGCTCCCAAGCTACAGTGAGTACAGAACAGTAAATGGTCTGCAGTGATGCCCAGAACCTTTGTGACTCAGATTCAGGCCGTGAGGACCAAGTTTCTGAGCATAATGTTGACCCTTTGTCACAAACTGTAACACCTGTGGTTATAGACAATGAGGAACATACTGATGAAGATGAGACTCAGATACCCGATTGGGATGACAACTTAAATATTCGGTCAGGGCAAGAAGAGGCTCGGTCTGAGGGGGAGGGGAGTGCAAACACAACAATTGATGATGACGTTCTAGATCCCACCTACTGTCAACCCCCAGTCAGGCACTCGAGGAGGTCAACAGAGGCGGTGGAGGAGGATGCAACCGACGACGAAGTTACCTTGCGCCTTCCTGGACAGAGTCGGAGCACTGGTAGCACGTCTACAACTGCATCCTCAGCCACCACTCTGCCTATGAGCATTATTCGGGGTGGATCAACAGGTCGCATGGCCTCTAAGCCTTGCCTAGCCTGGGCCTTTTTTCACATCGAAAAAGATCGCCCAACTCATGTGATATGTAACATTTGTCATGATTCTGTTAGTAGAGGTCAAAACCTCAGCAGTTTGACAACTTCTTCCATGAATCGTCACATGAATAAATATCATAAGTCCCGGTGGGAAGCTCACCGTGCTGCAATGCCGGCTAGCGGAGCGAACCATCCACCGCCCGCCCCTTCCAGTGCATCCGCGCGCTCTTCATCTTCTAGGACTGTGGGGACAGCTGTCACACCTGTTTTTCCACGCAAAACTTCCACCACTGTAACCGCAACAGGCAGTTTGCTTGTAAGGTCGTCAGTTGGTTTGGAAGGGGAAACAAGTGAGTGTGTACAGCTCTCTCAGACATCGATAGCACCAACGTTGGATGAAGGCAACATCATGTCTCCGCCTGAACTTTCCTCACAAACCTGCATTTTTCCAGGGACACCCTACTCAACACCGTCTACACACAGCAGCCAGATCTCTGTCCCTCAGATGTGGTCAAATAAAAGGCCACTTCCTCCGACCCATGACAAAGCTAAGAGGTTGACTCTATCCCTCTGTAAGCTGTTGGCTACCGAAATGCTGCCTTTCCGCCTAGTGGACACACATGATTTTAGAGAGCTTATGTCTGTCGCTGTGCCCCAGTACCAGATGCCTAGTCGCCACTACTTCTCTAAGAAAGGTGTGCCCGCGCTACACCAGCATGTCGCACACAACATCACCGCTTCCTTGAGAAACTCTGTGTGTCAACGGGTGCATTTCACCACCGATACTTGGACCAGTAAGCATGGACAGGGACGTTACATGTCGCTGACTGGGCACTGGGTAACTATGGTGATAGATGGTGAAGGGTCTGCTGCACAAGTCTTGCCGTCCCCACGACTTGTGTGTCAATCCTCTGTCTGTCCAAGTTCCGCCACAGCTTCTGCATCCTCCACCTCATCTGGGTCCTCCACCTCCGCCCCAAGCCTGCCTGGTCAGGCCACCAGCGTTCTCACTGCGCAGAAGGAATCACGCACGCCTCATTACTATGCTGGCAGCCGAGCGCAACGGCATCAGGCGGTCTTTAGCTTGACATGTCTTGGTAATAAGAGTCACACAGCTGAGGAGTTGTGGTCAGCTCTGCGGTCCGAGTTTAATAAATGGTTGTCTCCACTCAACCTGCAGCCTGGTAAGGCCGTGTGCGACAATGCTGCAAACCTGGGTGCGGCCCTTCGCCTGGGCAAGGTGACACACGTACCTTGTATGGCTCACGTGTTGAACCTTGTCGTGCAGCAATTTTTAACACACTATCCCGGCCTAGATGGCCTTCTGAACAGGGCACGAAAACTGTCTGCTCACTTCCGGCGTTCAAGCGCCGCAGCTGAGCGACTTGCATCGCTCCAGAAGTCTTTCGGCCTGCCGGTTCATCGCCTGAAATGCGATGTGGCGACACGCTGGAATTCAACTCTCTACATGTTACAGCGACTGTGGCAGCACCGCAGAGCCCTGGTGCAATACGTCATGACGTATAGCCTGGGCCAACGAGATGCAGAGGTGGGGCAGATCACCCTGATGGAGTGGTCTCAGATCAAGGACCTATGCACCCTTCTGCACAGTTTCGACATGGCGACGAATATGTTTAGCTCTGACAATGCCATTATCAGCATGACGATTCCAGTCATTTACATGCTGGAGCACACGCTAAACACTATTCGGAGTCAGGGGGTGGGACAACATGAAGGGGAGGAACTACAGGAGGATTCATATGCGCAAGGGACAACAACATCACCAAGGTCCAGACGTTCATCATCACCAACGCAGCAGGCATGGGACCATGGGGAACAGGGATCGACAAGGGCGCATAGTAGCAGGCGAAATGTTGAGCAAGGTGCAGGTGAACATGAAATTTCAGTTGAAAGAGGTTGGGGGGAGATGTCAGAGGAAGAAAGAACGGGTAGCACCTCTATGCCACAAACACAGCGTGGACTTGGTCCGCATGGCTGCGCAAGACACATGAGTGCCTTCTTGTTGCACTACCTCCAACATGACAGTCGTATTGTCAAAATTAGAAGTGATGATGACTACTGGATTGCCACACTATTAGATCCCCGGTACAAGTCCAAATTTTGTGACATAATTCCAGCCATAGAAAGGGACGCACGTATGCAGGAGTATCAGCAGAAGCTGTTACTCGATCTTAGCTCGGCTTTTCCACCAAACAACCGTGCAGGTGCAGGGAGGGAATCTCCCAGTTGTAACTTGACAAACATGGGACGGTCTCGTCATCTTCACCAGTCTACCCGTACCAGTAGGACCGTATCTGGTGCCGGTAACAGCAATTTTATGGAATCTTTTCATAATTTTTTTAGACCCTCTTTTGCAAGGCCACCAGAGACAACAAGTCTGACACATACTCAACGGCTGGAGAGGATAATACAGGAGTATCTCCAAATGAACATCGATGCCATGACTGTGCAACTGGAGCTTTGCTCCTTTTGGGCTTCAAACATAGAAAAATGGCCAGAGCTCTCCAGTTACGCCTTGGAGATTTTGTCGTGTCCAGCTGCCAGCGTTGTCTCTGAACGTGTATTCAGTGCTGCTGGGTGTGTGCTGACAGATAAGCGCACGCGTCTGTCCAGTGACAATGTGGACAGACTGACGTTCATCAAAATGAACAAGTCATGGATCCAGAAGGAATTTACTACCCCTGTGTCATCCTGGGGAGAGTAAATGCTTGTGGATTTGGAATGTGCTTGATGCAAATCAAAACATCCTGTTTGCAACTAGGGCCCAAGTGCTGCCACTGATGGGGTGGGTGTCTGTGTGGCCCAATTTTTGGAAAAAAAGGGAGACTCCGCTTGGAGTAACCCTTGCTTGCTGTGTTTTTAAAAGAAGCCAAGATGAACAGAGCTGGGATCAGGAAAGACTTTGCTACCTACCCCGGTGTCATCCTGGGGACGGATAAGAATGGCGTATTTTTGAATGTGCTTGATGCAAATCAAAACATCCTGTTTGCAACTAGGGCCCAAGTGCTGCCACTGATGGGGTGGGTGTCTGTGTGGCCCAATTTTTGGAAAAAAGGGAGACTCCGCTTGGAGTAACCCTTGCTTGATGTGTTTTTAAAAGAAGCCAAGATGAACAGAGCTGGGATCAGGAAAGACTTTGCTACCTACCCCGGTGTCATCCTGGGGACGGATAAGAATGGCGTATTTTTGAATGTGCTTGATGCAAATCAAAACATCCTGTTTTCAACTAGGGCCCAAGTGCTGCCACTGATGGGGTGGGTGTCTGTGTGGCCCAATTTTTGGAAAAAAGGGAGACTCCGCTTGGAGTAACCCTTGCTTGATGTGTTTTTAAAAGAAGCCAAGATGAACAGAGCTGGGATCAGGAAAGACTTTGCTACCTACCCCGGTGTCATCCTGGGGACGGATAAGAATGGCGTATTTTTGAATGTGCTTGATGCAAATCAAAACATCCTGTTTTCAACTAGGGCCCAAGTGCTGCCACTGATGGGGTGGGTGTCTGTGTGGCCCAATTTTTGGAAAAAAGGGAGACTCCGCTTGGAGTAACCCTTGCTTACATTGTTTTTAAAAGAAGACAAGATGAACAGAGCTGGGATCAGGAAATACTTTGCTACCTACCCCGGTGTCATCCTGGGGACGGATAAGAATGGCGTATTTTGGAATGTGCTTGATGCAAATCAAAACATCCTGTTTTCAACTAGGGCCCAAGTGCTGCCACTGATGGGGTGGGTGTCTGTGTGGCCCAATTTTTGGAAAAAAGGGAGACTCCGCTTGGAGTAACCCTTGCTTGATGTGTTTTTAAAAGAAGCCAAGATGAACAGAGCTGGGATCAGGAAATACTTTGCTACCTACCCCGGTGTCATCCTGGGGACGGATAAGAATGGCGTATTTTTGAATGTGCTTGATGCAAATCAAAACATCCTGTTTTCAACTAGGGCCCAAGTGCTGCCACTGATGGGGTGGGTGTCTGTGTGGCCCAATTTTTGGAAAAAAAGGGAGACTCCGCTTGGAGTAACCCTTGCTTGCTGTGTTTTTAAAAGAAGCCAAGATGAACAGAGCTGGGATCAGGAAAGACTTTGCTACCTACCCCGGTGTCATCCTGGGGACGGATAAGAATGGCGTATTTTTGAATGTGCTTGATGCAAATCAAAACATCCTGTTTGCAACTAGGGCCCAAGTGCTGCCACTGATGGGGTGGGTGTCTGTGTGGCCCAATTTTTGGAAAAAAGGGAGACTCCGCTTGGAGTAACCCTTGCTTGCTGTGTTTTTAAAAGAAGCCAAGATGAACAGAGCTGGGATCAGGAAATACTTTGCTACCTACCCCGGTGTCATCCTGGGGACGGATAAGAATGGCGTATTTTGGAATGTGCTTGATGCAAATCAAAACATCCTGTTTGCAACTAGGGCCCAAGTGCTGCCACTGATGGGGTGGGTGTCTGTGTGGCCCAATTTTTGGAAAAAAGGGAGACTCCGCTTGGAGTAACCCTTGCTTACATTGTTTTTAAAAGAAGACAAGATGAACAGAGCTGGGATCAGGAAATACTTTGCTACCTACCCCGGTGTCATCATGGGGACGGATAAGAATGGCGTATTTTTGAATGTGCTTGATGCAAATCAAAACATCCTGTTTTCAACTAGGGCCCAAGTGCTGCCACTGATGGGGTGGGTGTCTGTGTGGCCCAATTTTTGGAAAAAAAGGGAGACTCCGCTTGGAGTAACCCTTGCTTGCTGTGTTTTTAAAAGAAGCCAAGATGAACAGAGCTGGGATCAGGAAAGACTTTATCTACCTATCCCGGTGTCATCCTGGGGACGGATAAGAATGGCGTATTTTGGAATGTGCTTGATGCAAATCTAGCTGTGAAGTGTACAACTGGGGCACAACTGCTGCCACTGAATGGGTGGGTGTGTGGGGCCCAATTTTTGGAAAAAAAGGGAGACTCCGCTTGGAGTAACCCTTGCTTGATGTGTTTTTAAAAGAAGCCAAGATGAACAGAGCTGGGATCAGGAAATACTTTGCTACCTACCCCGGTGTCATCCTGGGGACGGATAAGAATGGCGTATTTTGGAATGTGCTTGATGCAAATCAAAACATCCTGTTTGCAACTAGGGCCCAAGTGCTGCCACTGATGGGGTGGGTGTCTGTGTGGCCCAATTTTTGGAAAAAAGGGAGACTCCGCTTGGAGTAACCCTTGCTTACATTGTTTTTAAAAGAAGACAAGATGAACAGAGCTGGGATCAGGAAATACTTTGCTACCTACCCCGGTGTCATCATGGGGACGGATAAGAATGGCGTATTTTTGAATGTGCTTGATGCAAATCAAAACATCCTGTTTGCAACTAGGGCCCAAGTGCTGCCACTGATGGGGTGGGTGTCTGTGTGGCCCAATTTTTGGAAAAAAAGGGAGACTCCGCTTGGAGTAACCCTTGCTTGCTGTGTTTTTAAAAGAAGCCAAGATGAACAGAGCTGGGATCAGGAAAGACTTTATCTACCTACCCCGGTGTCATCCTGGGGACGGATAAGAATGGCGTATTTTGGAATGTGCTTGATGCAAATCTAGCTGTGAAGTGTACAACTGGGGCACAACTACTGCCACTGAATGGGTGGGTGTGTGGGGCCCAATTTTTGGAAAAAAAAGGGAGACTCCGCTTGGAGTAACCCTTGCTTGCTGTGTTTTTAAAAGAAGCCAAGATGAACAGAGCTGGGATCAGGAAAGACTTTATCTACCTACCCCGGTGTCATCCTGGGGACGGATAAGAATGGCGTATTTTGGAATGTGCTTGATGCAAATCTAGCTGTGAAGTGTACAACTGGGGCACAACTGCTGCCACTGAATGGGTGGGTGTGTGGGGCCCAATTTTTGGAAAAAAAGGGAGACTCCGCTTGGAGTAACCCTTGCTTGATGTGTTTTTAAAAGAAGCCAAGATGAACAGAGCTGGGATCAGGAAATACTTTGCTACCTACCCCGGTGTCATCCTGGGGACGGATAAGAATGGCGTATTTTTGAATGTGCTTGATGCAAATCAAAACATCCTGTTTTCAACTAGGGCCCAAGTGCTGCCACTGATGGGGTGGGTGTCTGTGTGGCCCAATTTTTGGAAAAAAAGGGAGACTCCGCTTGGAGTAACCCTTGCTTGCTGTGTTTTTAAAAGAAGCCAAGATGAACAGAGCTGGGATCAGGAAAGACTTTGCTACCTACCCCGGTGTCATCCTGGGGACGGATAAGAATGGCGTATTTTTGAATGTGCTTGATGCAAATCAAAACATCCTGTTTGCAACTAGGGCCCAAGTGCTGCCACTGATGGGGTGGGTGTCTGTGTGGCCCAATTTTTGGAAAAAAGGGAGACTCCGCTTGGAGTAACCCTTGCTTGATGTGTTTTTAAAAGAAGCCAAGATGAACAGAGCTGGGATCAGGAAAGACTTTGCTACCTACCCCGGTGTCATCCTGGGGACGGATAAGAATGGCGTATTTTTGAATGTGCTTGATGCAAATCAAAACATCCTGTTTTCAACTAGGGCCCAAGTGCTGCCACTGATGGGGTGGGTGTCTGTGTGGCCCAATTTTTGGAAAAAAAGGGAGACTCCGCTTGGAGTAACCCTTGCTTGATGTGTTTTTAAAAGAAGCCAAGATGAACAGAGCTGGGATCAGGAAAGACTTTGCTACCTACCCCGGTGTCATCCTGGGGACGGATAAGAATGGCGTATTTTTGAATGTGCTTGATGCAAATCAAAACATCCTGTTTGCAACTAGGGCCCAAGTGCTGCCACTGATGGGGTGGGTGTCTGTGTGGCCCAATTTTTGGAAAAAAAGGGAGACTCCGCTTGGAGTAACCCTTGCTTGATGTGTTTTTAAAAGAAGCCAAGATGAACAGAGCTGGGATCAGGAAAGACTTTGCTACCTACCCCGGTGTCATCCTGGGGACGGATAAGAATGGCGTATTTTTGAATGTGCTTGATGCAAATCAAAACATCCTGTTTGCAACTAGGGCCCAAGTGCTGCCACTGATGGGGTGGGTGTCTGTGTGGCCCAATTTTTGGAAAAAAAGGGAGACTCCGCTTGGAGTAACCCTTGCTTGATGTGTTTTTAAAAGAAGCCAAGATGAACAGAGCTGGGATCAGCAAAGACTTTGCTACCTACCCCGGTGTCATCCTGGGGACGGATAAGAATGGCGTATTTTTGAATGTGCTTGATGCAAATCAAAACATCCTGTTTGCAACTAGGGCCCAAGTGCTGCCACTGATGGGGTGGGTGTCTGTGTGGCCCAATTTTTGGAAAAAAAGGGAGACTCCGCTTGGAGTAACCCTTGCTTGCTGTGTTTTTAAAAGAAGCCAAGATGAACAGAGCTGGGATCAGGAAAGACTTTATCTACCTACCCCGGTGTCATCCTGGGGACGGATAAGAATGGCGTATTTTGGAATGTGCTTGATGCAAATCTAGCTGTGAAGTGTACAACTGGGGCACAACTACTGCCACTGAATGGGTGGGTGTGTGGGGCCCAATTTTTGGAAAAAAAGGGAGACTCCGCTTGGAGTAACCCTTGCTTGATGTGTTTTTAAAAGAAGCCAAGATGAACAGAGCTGGGATCAGGAAATACTTTGCTACCTACCCCGGTGTCATCCTGGGGACGGATAAGAATGGCGTATTTTTGAATGTGCTTGATGCAAATCAAAACATCCTGTTTTCAACTAGGGCCCAAGTGCTGCCACTGATGGGGTGGGTGTCTGTGTGGCCCAATTTTTGGAAAAAAAGGGAGACTCCGCTTGGAGTAACCCTTGCTTGCTGTGTTTTTAAAAGAAGCCAAGATGAACAGAGCTGGGATCAGGAAAGACTTTGCTACCTACCCCGGTGTCATCCTGGGGACGGATAAGAATGGCGTATTTTTGAATGTGCTTGATGCAAATCAAAACATCCTGTTTGCAACTAGGGCCCAAGTGCTGCCACTGATGGGGTGGGTGTCTGTGTGGCCCAATTTTTGGAAAAAAGGGAGACTCCGCTTGGAGTAACCCTTGCTTGCTGTGTTTTTAAAAGAAGCCAAGATGAACAGAGCTGGGATCAGGAAATACTTTGCTACCTACCCCGGTGTCATCCTGGGGACGGATAAGAATGGCGTATTTTGGAATGTGCTTGATGCAAATCAAAACATCCTGTTTGCAACTAGGGCCCAAGTGCTGCCACTGATGGGGTGGGTGTCTGTGTGGCCCAATTTTTGGAAAAAAGGGAGACTCCGCTTGGAGTAACCCTTGCTTACATTGTTTTTAAAAGAAGACAAGATGAACAGAGCTGGGATCAGGAAATACTTTGCTACCTACCCCGGTGTCATCATGGGGACGGATAAGAATGGCGTATTTTTGAATGTGCTTGATGCAAATCAAAACATCCTGTTTTCAACTAGGGCCCAAGTGCTGCCACTGATGGGGTGGGTGTCTGTGTGGCCCAATTTTTGGAAAAAAAGGGAGACTCCGCTTGGAGTAACCCTTGCTTGCTGTGTTTTTAAAAGAAGCCAAGATGAACAGAGCTGGGATCAGGAAAGACTTTATCTACCTATCCCGGTGTCATCCTGGGGACGGATAAGAATGGCGTATTTTGGAATGTGCTTGATGCAAATCTAGCTGTGAAGTGTACAACTGGGGCACAACTGCTGCCACTGAATGGGTGGGTGTGTGGGGCCCAATTTTTGGAAAAAAAGGGAGACTCCGCTTGGAGTAACCCTTGCTTGCTGTGTTTTTAAAAGAAGCCAAGATGAACAGAGCTGGGATCAGGAAAGACTTTATCTACCTACCCCGGTGTCATCCTGGGGACGGATAAGAATGGCGTATTTTGGAATGTGCTTGATGCAAATCTAGCTGTGAAGTGTACAACTGGGGCACAACTACTGCCACTGAATGGGTGGGTGTGTGGGGCCCAATTTTTGGAAAAAAAAGGGAGACTCCGCTTGGAGTAACCCTTGCTTGCTGTGTTTTTAAAAGAAGCCAAGATGAACAGAGCTGGGATCAGGAAAGACTTTATCTACCTACCCCGGTGTCATCCTGGGGACGGATAAGAATGGCGTATTTTGGAATGTGCTTGATGCAAATCTAGCTGTGAAGTGTACAACTGGGGCACAACTGCTGCCACTGAATGGGTGGGTGTGTGGGGCCCAATTTTTGGAAAAAAAGGGAGACTCCGCTTGGAGTAACCCTTGCTTGATGTGTTTTTAAAAGAAGCCAAGATGAACAGAGCTGGGATCAGGAAATACTTTGCTACCTACCCCGGTGTCATCCTGGGGACGGATAAGAATGGCGTATTTTTGAATGTGCTTGATGCAAATCAAAACATCCTGTTTTCAACTAGGGCCCAAGTGCTGCCACTGATGGGGTGGGTGTCTGTGTGGCCCAATTTTTGGAAAAAAAGGGAGACTCCGCTTGGAGTAACCCTTGCTTGCTGTGTTTTTAAAAGAAGCCAAGATGAACAGAGCTGGGATCAGGAAAGACTTTGCTACCTACCCCGGTGTCATCCTGGGGACGGATAAGAATGGCGTATTTTTGAATGTGCTTGATGCAAATCAAAACATCCTGTTTGCAACTAGGGCCCAAGTGCTGCCACTGATGGGGTGGGTGTCTGTGTGGCCCAATTTTTGGAAAAAAGGGAGACTCCGCTTGGAGTAACCCTTGCTTGATGTGTTTTTAAAAGAAGCCAAGATGAACAGAGCTGGGATCAGGAAAGACTTTGCTACCTACCCCGGTGTCATCCTGGGGACGGATAAGAATGGCGTATTTTTGAATGTGCTTGATGCAAATCAAAACATCCTGTTTTCAACTAGGGCCCAAGTGCTGCCACTGATGGGGTGGGTGTCTGTGTGGCCCAATTTTTGGAAAAAAAGGGAGACTCCGCTTGGAGTAACCCTTGCTTGATGTGTTTTTAAAAGAAGCCAAGATGAACAGAGCTGGGATCAGGAAAGACTTTGCTACCTACCCCGGTGTCATCCTGGGGACGGATAAGAATGGCGTATTTTTGAATGTGCTTGATGCAAATCAAAACATCCTGTTTGCAACTAGGGCCCAAGTGCTGCCACTGATGGGGTGGGTGTCTGTGTGGCCCAATTTTTGGAAAAAAAGGGAGACTCCGCTTGGAGTAACCCTTGCTTGATGTGTTTTTAAAAGAAGCCAAGATGAACAGAGCTGGGATCAGGAAAGACTTTGCTACCTACCCCGGTGTCATCCTGGGGACGGATAAGAATGGCGTATTTTTGAATGTGCTTGATGCAAATCAAAACATCCTGTTTGCAACTAGGGCCCAAGTGCTGCCACTGATGGGGTGGGTGTCTGTGTGGCCCAATTTTTGGAAAAAAAGGGAGACTCCGCTTGGAGTAACCCTTGCTTGATGTGTTTTTAAAAGAAGCCAAGATGAACAGAGCTGGGATCAGCAAAGACTTTGCTACCTACCCCGGTGTCATCCTGGGGACGGATAAGAATGGCGTATTTTTGAATGTGCTTGATGCAAATCAAAACATCCTGTTTGCAACTAGGGCCCAAGTGCTGCCACTGATGGGGTGGGTGTCTGTGTGGCCCAATTTTTGGAAAAAAAGGGAGACTCCGCTTGGAGTAACCCTTGCTTGATGTGTTTTTAAAAGAAGCCAAGATGAACAGAGCTGGGATCAGGAAAGACTTTGCTACCTACCCCGGTGTCATCCTGGGGACGGATAAGAATGGCGTATTTTTGAATGTGCTTGATGCAAATCAAAACATCCTGTTTGCAACTAGGGCCCAAGTGCTGCCACTGATGGGGTGGGTGTCTGTGTGGCCCAATTTTTGGAAAAAAGGGAGACTCCGCTTGGAGTAACCTTTGCTTACATTGTTTTTAAAAGAAGCCAAGATGAACAAGTCATGGGTCAGCAAAGACTTTGCTACCTACCCCGGTGTCATCCTGGGGATGGATAAGAATGGCGTATTTTTGAATGTGCTTGATGCAAATGTAGCTGTGAAGTGTACAACTGGGGCACAACTGCTGCCACTGAAGGGGTGGGTGTGTGTGTGGCCCAATTTTTGGAAAAAATGGAGACTCCGCTTGGAGTTTTAACGGTGCGGTGCGGTGTTTTACATGATTTTAGAAGGGCGTGCCATGCCTATATCTGTGTGTCCTCCTCTTTTTCCTTGTCCAGCTGTTTTGTTTTCGCATGAGTATATGTCCTTGTCACTTTCCAATGTGTTTGAGTTGTTTGTCACCTTTAGGACACCTTTGAGGGTGTTTTCTAGGTGTTTTTCTGTGTTTGTGATTGCCTGCCATTGTTTCCTATGCAGTTCGAGTTCGGTTCGTCGAACGTTCGACGAACCGAACTCGAACGGGAGGTCCATTCGGCGAACCAACCTCGAGCCGAACCGCGACCGGTTCGCTCATCTCTAGCCCTTACTGTATCACTTAGCAGGGGAGTGTGAGACAACACTCCTGTAGGCTGAACATTGCCAACAGTTTGCCAGTTGAATGGCAGATAATGTTTTTAAAGTTATCACAGAATAAGAGTCTCTCTGCGTCTTTTGCTGCGTGAACAACTCCTCCTTGAAGTTCTAGATAGTCTCTTTAATGAATGCATAATCTGTACCAAAATGGGATATGAATCTTTTTAGAATAGACACAACATGTAGTCACAGGCCCTCCTCTCCATTTTTTACTGCACTTACAATTCATGTTTGGAATTCTAGATAGCTCTTGCAATGAGTGCATAGGCAGTACAAGGGTAGGAATCTGAATATTTTTAGAATTGACACGAAATGTAGGGACAGGCCATCCTCTCCATCTCTTGTTGAGTGTACAATCCCTCCTTAGGATTCTAGATAGTCCTTGAAATGAGTGCATAGGCGGTATCAGGGTAGGTATCTGAATCAGTTTAGAATGGACACAAAATGTAGTCACAGGCCCTCACCATCTCTTGCTGTGTGTGTTACAATCAATCTTTGTAATTTTAGCTGAGCCTTGCACTGAGTGCATAGCCTTTGCCAGTTTTAGAGCAAGATTCTTTATAATATTGAACCATTATTGAATCTGAGTCTCTCCTCAATGTCTCTTGCTGTCTATATTCATCCCACCTCCTAATTTTTGGCACCCTTTCACTTAGTGCATAGCCTTTACCAGTCTAAAAGTACCAAAAAATGGTCAAAAAATATTTTCTGAGGCACTCCTCTAGTTGTCTTTCAAGGAGAATTGCAGTTCATCTTTCTAGTTTGCGTCAGCCCTTGCACTTAGTGCATAGCCTTTATGAGTGTAGTCATCCCACTAATTAACAATTTTAACCGATTATGTAAGATCCCCCCCTTCTTAATGTCTAATACAGGATGTATTAAAGTCCCTCTTCCCTCTAATTTTTGTCATATCTTGTATTGTTTGCATAGGCTTTATGAGTTGTAAAGTCCCTCCTTCACAAATTAAACAGGATGTGTATAGCCATGTCTCACACACCACATGACAAATTAGTAAAATTTTAAAATTACACTGATGTGTGACTACCGGCGAAGGTAATTTTATTTACCCTTATATTATGTCATCTACTGTAGTCATAGACGACGGGGAAATACAGTGAGTGATGACCTGGCTGTTAAGGCTATGTTTACATGCTGCATTTCTGCAGCATTTTTGGCAGCATTTTTAATTAGTTTGATGCTAATTAAAAGCTGATTTTTCTAGTCCCTCCAAAAGCAATGAGATTTCATAAAGCTAATGCACACTATTGTTTATTTTTCCTCGCTGAAATGGAAAACTACTGCATTTTTGAACTAACACCGTGTGAATATAGCCAAAGGGGTAGAGAAGCCGTTTTATTTTTCTCTACTTAATCTTGCCTTGGAAATATCTCATTGTACAAGACAGAATGTTTCTCATCATTTTTTTCCATTATAATCAATTTTATCGTTGCTTTTGTATGTTTTAATGTCAGCACGTAAAAGTGACATAATACTCTGACAACATTGTTTTCAGCAGTGTCCAGGGAGTCAGTGATTTCCAGGACCCCCTCAGATCTGCCAGGTGGGTCTGCCATAAAAATGCTTGAGTTTCCCATTGACTTCAATTATGCTTGTTACTGGAGACGAGCACTTAAGCATTAGAAAATGCTCAACTCGAATAATGAGCACCTGAGCATTTTAGTGCTTGGCCATCAGTATCATCAACATGGTCTCTAAGGCTAGAATTCCTGCCTACAGGCCTCTAACACACTATCCTTTCTCCTGAAACACACTTTACACTAATTGAAGAGGAAGAGCAGTATTATTAGAGAATAGAATGGATTTTTTAGGTATCAGCAGCACAACCTGTAAGGCTACAATCCCTGCCTATAGGCCTCTAATACACTATCCCTACTCCAGAAGCTCAACCAACACTAATTGCAGACAACGAGTGGTATTATTTGAGAATAGAATAGATTTTTTTTTTAGGTATCAGCAGCACAGTCTGTAAAGTTAGAATCCCTGGCTAACAGAGTTCTAATACACTATCCCTACTCCAGAAGCTCACCCGACACTAGTTGCAAACTAATAGTGGTATTATTACAGAATAAAATACATTTTTTAGATATTTGCAACATGGTCTGCAAGGCTACAATTACTACCTACAGGCATGTTGTACAATATCCTTACTCCAGAAGCTCAACCAACACTAATTGCAGACAAAGAGCGGTATTATTCGAGAATAGAATAGATTTTTTTTTACCTATCATCTGTAAAGCTAGAGTCCCTGCCTACAGAGTTCTAATACACTATCTCTACTCTAGAAGCTTACCCGACACTAATTGCAGACTAAGGGGTGGTGTTGTTAGTGAATAGAATAGAATTTTTAGGTATAAGCATCATGGTTTGGAAGGCTACAATCCCTGCTTGAAGGTCTCTAATACACTGTCCCTTCACCAGAATCTCAGCTGACACTAATTGCAGACAAAGAGTGTTATTATTAGAGAATAGAATAGATTTGTTATGTATAAGCAGCAGCACGGTCTGTAAGGCTTAAATCCGTGCCTAAGGGCCTCTAATAAATTAAGTCTACTCCAGCAGCTTGCTCTACACTAAATGCAAGTAAGAGTGGTATTGTTAAAGAATAGAATAGAATTTTTAGGTAGCAGCAGCAAGGTCTGTAAGGATTAAATCCCTGCATACATGCCTCTAATACACTATGCCTACTCCAGAAGATTATCCTACAGTAAATGCAGACCAAGAGCAGTATTATGAGAGAATAGAATAGATTTCAATTAGCCCTGAAATGGACTGTTGATTTAATGTTGCATCAGCAAGTACTGTGACGCTATAATACACTGTCCCTTCTCCAGCAGAATCTCTCCCTAGTCCATCCACTATTTCCAGGTACAGTGCAACAAGCATGGCATCACTGAGTCTAATATAGACACGTTATATTTATATTATAGCCTCAGCCCCCTGATGAAGCCAGTCATGGTGAAACATGTTGGGGAGGCTATTAGCTGACTTGTTTTAGGCATAATAGGGCAATACTAACTTGATAACGTTGTAGGACAGTAGTCCACTTGCTCATAGTATCTGGTCCGCGGCCGGATACATGATCCAACATACATATTAGTTTGCTCTACTTACTGCTAATTTTAGATTGATTTGTTATCTGCATATATAATTAAAAGTTAAGTTTTATCAATCTTTAGCTAGTTGCCCTTTCGGCAAATCGTGTTCGCTTTAATATAAACACTTTGACACTATGCGGCCGACTAATCACAGTAATGCCCTAGACATCATTGCTTTGGCATTACCATGATTGGTAGGCAGTCCTCGCATATTTAGTGGCTGAAAAAAGCTGCAAAGCATGCAGGGCATAGACTCATGCATTGCGCCCGAGTATCAGAATACTCAATTGAGTATCGAGCATCTTACATGATATACCAACACAATGTACTCAGTATTTGTGAAGTGTAAAGGAAATGATACATGATTTCGAAATATTTTCAAACTATAATACTGAAAATTGCAGGAGTCATTTTTATTCAGACCCCTGTAGTCTGATACCCTTAAACAAAATCCTGAGTGACCCATTGCCTCTAGAAATCATCTAATTGTTAAATTGTGGCCACTTGTGTACAATTTATTATCAGTATAACTACAGCTGTTCTGTGAAGGCCTCAGAGGTTTGTTTGAAAACATTAGCGATCAAAGAGCATCATTAAAACCAAGAAACACACCAAACAAGTCAGAGATAAAGTTGTGGAAATAGTAAAGCAGAATTAGGTTATAAAAAATAGCCAAAGCCCTGAACATCTCACATAGCACTGTTCAATCCATCAGCCAAAAATGGAAGGAGTATGACACAATTGGAAACCTACAAGATATGGCCATCCACCTAAAGTGACATTCCAAGCAAGGACAGCACTGGAGGCCCTGTAGAGATCCACAGCTCAGGTGGGAGAATCTGTCCATAGGACAATTGTTATTTGTATACTTTACAAATGAGGACTTACTGGAAGTGTGGCAAAAAGAAAGCTTTGAAAATTCCTGTTTGCAGTTTGTAAGAAGCTATATAGGAAACACAGCTAGAAAGTGGAAGAAAGCTTTCTGCTAAGATGAGATAAAAGTGGAATCTTTTGGGATAAACACAAAATATTATGTCTGGTGGAAAACTATCACTGCACATCACCCTTGAAACACCTGAAAACACCATCCCCACCGTCAAACATTGTGGTGGTTGCATCTTTCTATGGAAATGCATTTATTCAGCAGGGACAGGGAAACTGGTCAGAGTTGATGAGAAGATGGAGGGAGCTAAATACAGAGCAATCCTTTAGGAAAACCTGTTAGAGACTGCAAAAGACATACGACTGAGGAGGGGTAGGCTCTCCTTCCATCAGGTCAACTACCGTAATCATGCTATCAGAGCTACAGTGGAACGGCTTGGATCAAAGCATATTCATGTGCTTGAATGTCCCAGACCTAAATTTTATTGAGAATCTACGACAAGACTTGAAAATTGTTGTTCACAGACGCTCTTCATCCAATCTCACTGAGCTAGAGCTAGTTTGGAAAAAGAATGGGAAAAAATATCAGCCTCCAAATATGTAAAGCTGGTAGAGACATAGCCCAAAAGACCTGCAGCAGTAAATGCAACAAACGGTGGTCCTTAAAAATATTGACTCATGGAGGCTGAAAAAATTTAGAAAAGCATGAGTCATTTCCATTACACTTCACAAATATTTGCCCATATATATATATATATATATATATATATATATATATATATATATATATATATATATATATATACACACACCTCATATAGATCAGAGAGAGAATAATAATGAATAATGAATGTCCATTACATGGAACTCGTAATTCTTCTGCATGAAAGCAGGTTTATACTCAGCAGTTGGTCTGACTTGGCGATATCACTTGCTCAGTTTCTTCGATTAATATGCCCCAGGCAACTATGTTCATAGATGACATAGTATGCAAATTAATTGAGGTGCAAGTGAAAAAAAACTACCCCGATAACAGCTGTAGCTCAACACGGGACATTTATTCCAACAATAAAATTCAAGTGATGCAATGTTATTCATTTTCTTCTCAACCATAACATCTGATAATGGCTAAACTATTATTGACTGTACTCACTGCTCTTCTTTACAAGATCTTTTACACAAACACTCTTGGACTGAATACTTTATACATTACATGTGGTATAATCTGTAGACATACAGTAGCAATATAGGGAACTGAATATAAATCTAATAATAATAATAATAATTTGGTCAAAAGAATTAGATATTTTATTTTATTCCAGAAATGTAGGCAAATGAATGAAATGGTTTCATATACATGTTTACATCCAACAGTTCAGAAATATTGTTTATACATATAGTAAAAATGTACATCCTTTTACCGAACCAGATCTCATTGGTGAAAGATTCTGAATTATATGAACAAATATACCAACGATCCAAAAGAGTAAGACATAGTATATTAACTACAAGTACAAGAAACCCAAGATTTATTAAAAAATAACAAAAATAAAAAAAAAAAATGGTAATTTTCATACTTTAGCATGTCAAGTTAGTTTTTATGTACGGATGTGAATACATTTGCAACAGCTTCAAGTGAATGTGACCAATGTCAACATATTTTAAATATTTTTTCAGTGGTACAGTAGATATATATTCTACTTGTGCTTCCAATTACCTCGACTGAGATTATATAGAAATGGAGTTAAAGAGCTGTGTGTGTAAAATGATTATGATTGCTTCCCCAAATGTCTTGGTTTTCAAATGAAAGTAATTCACAAGTAATTCTATCTAATACTTCTAACAGTCACAAGAAAATTGAATTGATGTTCAAATCTAAGAAGTATGCCATGATTCCCGCTATATAGAATGTCATCTATATATTCATTAACTTGGTAGCACCTATTTCCTACGTATAGTAAAGGCAGCCATGTTGTAAAATGAGCCAATGTTTATGGCCTATAACTTTTTCACGGGTCAAGAAGTTTTTCTATGAAATCTCATAACATAAAACGGCAGCCTACACTTTGCATTGGCGTTAAGTGTACCCAAAAGCAATTGTGTTTTAAATAATGGAAATATGTAAAATAAAAATCTGATAACTCCCTGGTGTTAGAGGTAGACAGTTTTCTTTCAAATCCTAGGTTTGGTCCTTTTTATTTTATTCAGCAGTGAAAGCCATGAATACAAGAACAAATAACAGCTGTTACAATTCAACCATGACTTCTAACGTCAGAGAATTCAAGATATGAACACACAGTACACAGTAATGAAAAAAGTATCAAAAAATTAGTTTACCTCAAAAAGATAAATAAACAGGTATATACCACCAATACATAAACAGATGTTTGTGCTACAGGTAAAATTAGCTGTATACAAAACATAATGGATCCCCATCATCATCATATGATAGAAGCAAGAATACATGAGCCATTTTAATTGTCAGACATTATGCTTTATAAGGTATGCACAGAAGTTCAAGCAATAAATACATACATTAGTTCAAAGCCTTACAACAGCTACGCAAAGCAGAGCGGGAAAGCGGGTTTGCTATTACTAGCAAGCAATGATATAAGAGTAAAAATTAATGAAATGCATTAAAGCAACGTTTTTCTTAGAAAAAAGTCTGGTCATTTATGGGTCCACCAACATTTTTACATAATATGCACAATTATCAAAATACAGACCAAGCATCTCAGAAAACCCCAAAAAAACCTAACATCTAATTTCAAAGCAACTGCAGTTTTGGAGGTTTTTCTGGTATATGTGCAAGCAGCTATTTTTAATTGTATTTATACAAAACCCATGCAAAACTCTACAGGTATATGCATTCTGTGGCTGAGACTTCCTTTCAAAGTTTTGTAACTGAGGTATGCATACTTAAGCATTGTCGTCTTTGGCCACTATCTTGATGGTGCAAGTATCACATTATTTTTTTTATACTACCAAGGTGGACACACATATGAAGACTAATTGCCCCATTTTTATATAGTCTTTCCCTATTTATCATAATGATCAAGGGCGCTCTTTCCATAAGTAATGTGACGTGATCATCTGATGCTAGAAAATTGAGCTTTCTGCTGATATGACCAATAGACAAACACCATGAAAGTAGCAGGTACTGTGATACTGTGACAATTAATGTTATCTGCCTTGTTTTTCTTTTGTTTCTAATTTTGTTTTGTGCAGAGGTAGAAGCTTTCAGAAAGCCTTTTGGGTAAGTGGGAAAACCCCTTTGAAAGCTGTTGTATCCTTCTATTTGGCGTGATAGATGACTGTGTATATCTTTAAGTAATTCTCGCTGACTCCAGCAAAGAATAAATGATGAGCTTAGTTTGCAAGAACCAGTTCCATCATATGGAGCTGGTACATATGTTAAGCTCTAGCAGCCACCTTCTGTCAAAATCTGTTTGTAAAGCAATAACCATAATTAGGTTATGAGGTCCCTCGGTTTGGGTAAAGTATTATCAAGACTTGGCACAGCACATAAAAAGCAACATGTAAAGTTTCTAGGTTTTAGAAAACACCTATGTTATTACAACATAGCAAATAATTGGAACATTTTTGGGTTTGGATTTTTTTTGTTTGAAAACTAGCATTCCAACAAGTTGGTCAGTGCAAGTTTTTAGAAGGGGTGTATTGTTAGTGTTAATATCCCGTATACGCAGAGGCAGAATTCTATGTAACTTTGGTTTGACTGAAAATAAATACCATGGTCTACGATTGCTATATCTTTGATTTCAGTGTAAAACTTACCTAGCTCACTTTAAATCAATATGAAATTATTTTTTTGGCTTTACTAGACCGTTTACGTTTGGTTCCTACGTTTTTTTTTTATTTATTATAACTTAAGACTATAAAAATAGTACACAACAGATAGACCATACAGTACAAGACATTATAACAACATGTATTCACCACAAAAATAAAAAATAAAATAATAACAACTGACTGTATGGGAAGTAAAATAAAAAATAAAACACAATGTTTATATATAACAATATGCAATCTGCATTTGTCAAGTACATATATATTTTGGTTGGTTGGTCATCCACATTTTGTTGCTTTCTATTAATCTTCCACTGGAGAGACTGTTCTCACCTTTGTCTTATGTGAAACCTTCATAGTATTTAGAGTGGCTTTTGGCCTCAGAAGAATACATTATTTCTCTTTGAACTTTCCTTATTTGTTTCTTTGTGTAGGGCTAAATAAAAAGATCCCAGAGGTCATCAGAAAACAGCAGGTAGTTCGTGGAACGGTTCCTTTGTACTAATTAAAGTTACAGAAGACTGACCAAAGCAAGTGGCTGCTTCTGTCGTTGAGCTATTGGCCATTGTTAGAGTTGGCTTTGGTTTGCAGCTGTAGCCTTTGACTGTGTTTTCAGGTAGACAAAGCTTTATCACAAGGAGGTAAATAGTACAGTTGTAAGATATATGCAGATATGCAAATGTTTCTATGGCGTTCGCACATACAATGTTAGTTTAGGATTGCACTTTACAACTTAACACTAACAGCACAGACTGGAAGCCTAAAGGTTCTTGGATGTTGCAACAGTCTAATTACTGTGGTTTTTGTAATACCAAATTTATGTCATTTACAGTTGGTGGTACCAACATAAAAAAAGAAAAAGAAAGGAAAAAAAACACAAAAACAAAAATAAATGTGCTTGTTTGATTTTGCTTTTCACTTTAGCTAAACAAGCAGTGTTACTAACTTTTGATCCTACTCCTGTGCAAATTAAAAACAATAGCAACAAGCTGAACTTGGCCAGGATTTGTTTCTAACATTATATCTACTGCATGTTTGAGATTCACATTGATGAAACTAACACTATTTTTGGCAGTATATGAGGCCTTTTTCTTTCTACAGAACATGTATCCTCATATTCAGTCATTTCATGAACCCTTTTGAGCCATATTTTAAATGGGCAAGCCATTATATAAAGTACAGTTTTTTTGTATTTTGTTTGTTTTTTTTCAAGAAAATCAGTTTTTGCCTTAAAAAAGAAGACAACAAGCAGTTTCCTTGTTGCATTAAATCCCAAAGGGCTGGTTTAACAAGTTCCTCTAGGACTGTCTCCGTAATCCATGCGTAATAAATAGTCACAGTAAAAATCTGTCAAATATTCATGGTTGTGGAGTGGTTGGGAAGGTCAGTGCTATGTCCCTTCAATTGAGGTCTTTTAAGTCTTTTTTTTATTCCAGATCTTCAGACAATGGCTCTTCCTCAAGCTCTCTGTCTTCTTCCAACTCTGGACTGTGGTTAGCTGTTGTTACCAATGACATTGGGCAGTCCTCGTCATCAGCAATCACTGGTTCTTCTTTGACATGTATAGAATGTCTGAAATGAGAAAAACAATGTTATCTATAATAAATATCAATATTTTCATTTCAATACATTCTCATCAGAATTTTATCATGTTTTATCCTCTAAAGTATACAGACAACAAAAATGATGCATTAATTTTATATCTTTTCTATATAGAATTTATATTATTACTTAAAAAAGTCAAGTAGACTTGTACGTTTTTGACATGTCCTCCAGCTAATAGAGAAGTAAAATATAGGGTTAATTAAAGCATAAACACCTTAAAGAAAATATATATATATATATATATATATATATATATATATATATATATATATATATATAGTTCAAAATAACCTCTACCATATGAATAACAAAATGCTATGGACAAAGTTGGATTTCCTTAAGATTAAGAATCCATATAGGTAAACATTCTTCAAACATCATTAAATGATATCCATAAGGTACATTTTTTAGACACATGTGGAACAGCCAAAGATGTAAGATTCTAATTCTCTTTTCATCTGTAATGTATGGATACGAGAAGTGAATGTTTAAAACCTTATGTGTATTTTACAATATGTATACATATCTATTCTAAACAATTCACCCAAATTCCAGTTATATTAATTTTATGGTATACTCTTATTAAAAATGATATTCTATAATATATTTAATATTTAATGAATACACAAAATAGTCATTGAAACACTTGTAACAAGTATCGACACAACAAAACTGTAAAGTGTACATTTTCAAGAAAAGATAAGTTATAAAAATAAAGATCTGGTGGTAAAAAAACATTTTTGGTAATAAATAATATGCCTAATGGCAAAAAAAATAATTAAAATTATTGATAATTTTACTGCAATTATTGCCGTATTTTAAAGTTTAGGTGACAAAGAAATGACAGAATCTTCTATGAAAAATTCAACTGTGCTATAAGTATTTTTCTCATTTTTATTTTAACTTTTATTTGTAGAAAGTATTTTTTAACCCTTCTCATTCAGGTAATGTAGGATTGTTTTAAAGTGAATTAACATGCCCGACTCAACTTCCACTATATATTGATGTTGGACTTAGAAAAGGACAATTTTGTGAATGTTTGTCCAAAATTCAGTAATAACGATTTATCATATTGGATTTGTTAAAGAAAATAATTTATTGCTTACTACTAATAGACTATACTAGACACTAAAAAGTCTAACTTATAGAGCCTTTTACACTGCTACAAGTGCTCATCAGAGATGTATATATTCCTATTGGAGCATGTAGCATATTACAAAATGCTTTATTTCATAATTTAACCATTTAAAGCAGGAGCTGCCCTGTATAATGAATGGATTGTATGATAAAAGGAGTTTTTGCACGAGACATCCCATACGGGTTTATAGCAGCAAAATGTTTATTAGCCTTAATATGATATGCGTAGACATCATCACCGCATTAAGAATAAAAGG